>NC_041050.1:7721755-8021755 GCF_900634775.1 Gouania willdenowi
GCAGTTTTCCCACACTTTTATCACAACAGTAATTTTTAATCACAAATTGTTGAAAAAGAGATCTTTGTATTTTCCAAAATCCTGCAATTTTATTAAAATTATTCCAAAAATGTTTCCCAAATTGAATAAAAATTGGTCTTGAAATTTAATGATTGGATATCGTCTGTAATGCCCATTACTTTACATATTATTTATAGGACAGAATAATTGCTTGTTTTCCCGCCTAAAATTCGCAGCCCATTTAAGATCAATCTGGTCCGTAATTGGCCGTTGAACTCATATGTTGGACACCCCCGTTCTAAATCAATGTCAAGGACTTAAACTTAAATTAACTGTCAACTAACAGGCTTTTCCTGTTGTGGTTGTTTTTCTGGTAAAAAAAAAACAAAAAAAATGACAAAGCTTTATAGGCTATCTCAAATTCCTGTAATTACTGTATTTGTTTTATTGGTGATCTAATAAATAGTAATAATATAGTACCTCTAGCAAGTCTGAATGGAAAATAAGACATCCTTAATTTAGTGGATCTTTGGTCTTCCCAGACAGGTCTCACAGTTACAGGTGGAGCTTAGCACCATCACCTCCGGACCTCAAACACCAATTTGTTTTTTTCTAACCCACGTCAAGTGCTGAAATCCACATGATGCAAACAGCGAGCCACTGTCCCCTTGTGATGGGTCTCTATGGCTCTTTTCACTCAAGCAAACTTTTTGATCCGCTCAAAATTGACAAGGAAATCCCTTTTGGATATAGAGCAGCTTATTTTTGATGCACTGTAACTCACGCCGTACAGTGTGAATGTGATTTTCAGCCGTAGAAAGCAGAACAGGGCAAAAGTTAAGCAAGTCAGTGACGCAATCACTCGCTTCTTCTCAGCACGTAGAGAAAACTTAGCAACATAATCTGAAATAAAAATATTAAAACCACATAATTCTGGTAAGTTTCCTCAAACAACTACACACAACTAACCCATGTACTGCTTTCCATCTGCGAGAACCATTTTCATGTTTCATGGTGGGTTTTTTACTTTAGTTGTGCTGCAGCCGTCATCACTCTGTCAGAGCAGTTTCTTCAATTGCAAACACTCAGAGTATGTTCAAAACAAATGCTCTAGAACAGCAGTTTTCAACCTGGGCTGGATTGAACCCCAGAGGTTCTAACCTTAGACACAGTAAAAATGTGTTACACAAAATACATTTCCATGATAAACTAGTTTATTAAAAGATAAATTACAATAATGTTAAATTTTGATTTTAAAACTCAATTCCTAAAAATTTTAAGTAAAGGTAAAACCACTTTGCGGTTCAGGAAATTGGTCCAGGAGTAGGCGTGTGTTCAAATAAAATATATACCTATGTTTTAAAAAAATCATATTTCATTTATCCAATTATGAAGGGTTCGGTGAACGCACTGATAAAGCGTGCAGAGTTCAGTACCTCCATTCGGGTTAAGAACCACTGCCATACAGTGTTCTTGCCGGATGCGATATATTTGGTAGGTGTGACATGCAAACAGTCATTCGGAGCAAATAAATCATCGAGTGGTTAAAAGGCTCCAGGATTCACCGGCGCGAATGTGCCCTGAATGTCAGATCAGTGGCCTGCAATGACACCCTGAAGCCTCAAACACTGAGACTTTGTTCACTGTCACACTCTGCTACGACGTGCCAAGAAAACCAAACCAATACTGTTTGGTAATAGCTCTGCCAAGAATCTCACAGATACATGCATGGAGGAATAAAAATATGCACACTAACATATGCTGATGCACATATATAAATACGCCTTCTTTAAACTTCTCAGGTGGAAGAACACAGTGTCAGCTATTGCTCAGTGAGGAAGGGAAGCAAAATGAGATAGTGGGGAGAGAGACAGAGAGAAGCTTAGCGCAGATAAGAAATAAAAAAAAAAAAAAAAAAGAAAATTGAATATGTAGGAGAGACTACAGGGGGAATGGCAGCATTGGAGATGCACGTCGACATCAAGGAATATAAAGAACAAGATTAGAATGAAAGTTAAGAAACAGACAGAATGAGGGGAATAAGAAGAAGAAGAAAGAGGAGCTAAACTGCCAGGCGTCAGTCTTTGTTGGTCCGTTTGGCATTCTTCTCGCAGTCCTGTCTGTGTCAGGTCCAGCTTCTGAGACAAGCAGCAAAGATGTTCAAAATCTCAATTTTCTTTGCCTCTCTAAATCTTTCAACACCCACTACTCTCTAAGCCCCACATAACGTCAGTGTATACTAAAACATGCTGTCACATTGAATAGGGGTGTCCCAATACAACTCCAACAAGAAATATACAAGAAGCTGACCGCATTCTCACATCAACATTATATCTCCTTTTAAATACTAAAAAGACTGTAATGTTTTCAAAACAAAATAAAAAAAAACTGAAAATTCATATGTATTTCTCAGATTTGAGGAGTTCAAACTGGTACAAGACTTCATGTACCTTAGAGTAATGCTGAACGATTAACCTTAATCGTATCCATTCTGAGGTTTTCACTACTATGAAAACCTAACCTCAGATGGTGAGGTTTTTTCTTCCTTCTCCATCATTTGAGTGATATATATATGTTCACCAATCAGAATCAGAGAAGGTTACAGGACACAAGCTTGTATGTGCTGCAGTGAGTCCTCAGTTGAGTGCGGTAACAACGACACTAGGGCCCTATAAAATCCACCTTAACAGAATCATGGAATCGACCAATGAAAAAGGAATCTACCGCTGAACGCGAAAATGAACAGAATCAGTTTGAAACGCAGTCTTTGTGAGGAAAAGGACGGCATTTTTTTTTTTTTTTTTTTTTTTTAAAATGGGGAAATGTTTCTGGGACCACTTATTAGTTGCACCACATGTCCCTTCCCGTCCTGGCTGCTTCAAACACAGTCTAAACTGCACTAAACACCGTCTAAACTGCCAAATCATCACTGACTCCAAAATACAGAGCCAACCAGTGCCCGCTTAACTTTACTGTGCCTGTGAAGCTCGTTTCTCGTGTAACGCTGCAGCGCTCTGTGAGAACATGATCAGCTTTAATCAGCTTCATCTGCTCAGTGTTTAAACAACATCTCATCAGAGCTACAGAAGATCTGTGGATGAAGTTGTTCTGTTGTTGTGGACGAGACCATCAATGCCAGGATTGTAGAGTCTGAAACATCGTAGGTTAATGATAACTTCTGATACTGTCAAATATTCTGGCCCCGAGTGGTGAAATAACTGATGCATCCTTGTGTTCATTTATTTTTGTTTAAACATTATGGTCTGAAATGTCATCAGGATAATTTAAATTAGGTTAATTTAAATTAAGATGTTAAAAAACTTAATCAAAAAACCTGATCAGATTCAGTAAACCATTGATCCCTGAGGGGAAATTGGGTGATTAATGCTGCTCTCATACATCTTTACATGACATAAATAATTAAAAAGGAGCAGTCAGAACAATCCATAGCCAGTACAACTTATATCTACCTTTTAATTGTATCTTACTCATTATTTTAAATTAGATTTTTTTATTTTTACATACATTTTTGTTTAATTATAATTTCCTTTTTTATTAGTATTTATTTTGTTTCCTCACAGTACAACTTATATCTACCTTTTAATTGTATCTTACTTTATTTTTGACATTCATTTTTGTTTAATAATGGGTTTGTTATTTATTAGTATTCATTTTGTTTCCTCATATGAGTTAAAAACTAAGATTTTCTGAAAAAATGTATCATCATTTTATAAAATGAATGTGAAAAACACAATTTGGAAAAAAATAAAACGGAATTTGGAAAAAATAAAACGCATATGCATTTAAATGTATAAACTATTTTTAAAAATCTAGTGGTTCTTCACTCTGCTCTGGCATTTAAAAGTCACATAAAGAACATTTCTAAAAAAAAAAAAAATGTAATTCAGCCTACATAATTTCAGATCTGTACACTCATTAATGTAACTTAAGGCAGTGAGGGTGTTTCTACATGCTATGATGTTTTCGCATACAGAGTACTGTTCCAAACTCGTCTCTTTTTCTGGTTTTGTTCTGTTTTTTTTGGTTTGCCAGAAAACCTATTTTATACCACCACTGTAGCGTTCTGGAAACATACAATCTTCTGAATTTTGACAATTTTAAATACCTTAATACATTGTGGCTATGTCATTCGGTCTGTGGTTAGAGGAGACTGTAAAGAACCCTATAATCGCACCACCTTTGGGTGTCTGATCTCTCTCAGTCAGGGACTGTCACATTTAGAACAGCAGTCCACTCACTAAGAGAATGTTTAATACCTTCAAGACTAAACTATAAAAAAAAAAAAAACTCAAATCAAATCAACACTGCATTCATTAAAACCTACAGGTTCCCTGATCCATGATTCAGTCATGTGACAGGATCATCTGAACTATATGAGGTGTTAGCTTTGTACATAATAATTGCATTCATCTACTTTTTAATCAATCTCTGTTTTGAGCTTTTTGACCTGCCCATGCTCCAATGTCTTTTTCCTTTTTCCTCATCCTTGTCATGTGACTAACATTTACATGTTATCAATGCCTTGAACAGTGAACTAATGCTATGTTAACTTTTATATTATGCTATATGTATGAACTTTCATAATTGATGTTGCCACTATACACCCTACTCAGGGACAAGATTTTTTTAAATAATTAGCTCTGTAGCTAATACTGAGAAATGTACAGAAATGTTGATTAATGTGTACAGTCCCTGTCAAATAAACTAATAAATAGGGATGTAACGATTAATCGTAAGGCAGTTAAAAATCGATTCATAGGTATCACGGTTGATATCGATTTTCTGAAAATTGAATCGCAGTACCTTTTTTAACAAGTGCAGGCGGCGGGCGGAGTCTGCTAATAGTTTCTTTCTGGCGGCCTTCTACGCTTAAATATGTTAATAAATGATTCATTACCCATTTAGCACCGAAAGAATATCTGTAATATTACTTGAATATCTGTAAAAGTCACGTTTTTCTATTAGCTCTGTCTGCTAGCATAGCTTCTCTTCTTCACTGCAAGATAGCTGCATGCCAACCGACCACTGTATTACCAGCGCCCTCTGCTGGTCCAAACAAATATGACTTAAATCATTGCAATCACGTTTTTTTTTTTTTTTTTTAAAGTCCAATTGTTAAGGCACAAAATACATTTTCAGTTGCACTTTTAAAAAGAAAAATAACTGTTATGCAGTTTTGCATTGTTTATTATAGAACCAGAATTTAAATTAATAGCTTCATTTTCATTTGTATTATTCCTTTATTTATTTAATTCAAGATTTATTTTTAGTTAAATTGCATTGTTTTGAATAGTTTATCAAGGAATTCTTTTGACAATGAAAAATAAAAGGAAAATTTGTCTACAGTCCCATTTTGTAAAATAAATCGTGAGAGAATCGTATCGTGAACCCAGTATCGTGAATCGTTACATCCCTACTAATAAATACATGAATAAACATCTTCACTTCTGATACGATACTGATATTATATAGTTGAATACTGGTCGATACCCATAATGATCTGATACAATATCAGTATGAATCATACATACTTTTATGACATATGTAGTGTGAAATGTTTGAAAAGGCTTGATCAACTCAAACAGAGAAGAATAGTCAGCAACAATAAGTAAGAGAAAAATTACCCATTTATTATTAACTAAAAGTGTACGTAACCTTAAACAAATGAATATTAAAAAATTGAGTAAAAAAAATTTGAACACTCCAAAAAAAAAAAAGCCTCAATGAATCTGATAAAAACTAATTATGAATCAGAGTGCTTAAATCGGAGTTCTTAGATGCAAGCCAATATATTCTAATATCCGTATGATGGATGATATTGGACTGATATTATTATTGGATCAGGGCACCCTTAACATTTACCATCTACTTCAGTTACAACGTCGTGATTAAAATTTAGCACTTTGAAGAAGGATATTATGAAGAGTTTGATTTGTACTATACTAGCAAATCGGCACATGCAAACATACAGCCTTCACACCTACCATTACCTCTCACTCCAACAACTCCATCCAATGACATTTAATGAAGGGAGATAGAACACCCCGTGATGTAAAAAGCATGGGGTGAGTTAAATTAAACAATGCTAATGAGCAACTAATTAAAAGCTTCCCAATCAAAACAAACCAGTAAATACCTGGAGCAGAAAAGGATAATGAGCTAACTACAATCACTGTTCGAAAGGCAGATCCGTGGAAAGGGGAGAGGATCAATTCCCTTATTATTAATGACCACTCTCTCTCTTTCTCTGTCTTCCACCTTTTTTTGACACTGCTCCAACTCTTTCAGTGTGTCAGACCTGACACAAAAAGAACGGGGCTGACATGAGCTCTGAAAAAAGCTCTGGAGGAAATATTGAGGCTTGAGTGTTGACGGAAACATCAAATGTGCTTATTTATGCCCACAACATTCAATCTCCAGGTTCTCTCTTTCACACACACCTCCATCTATTGATCGTAATCTCCTCCTCCTCCTCCTCCTCCTCCTGATCTCCAGTGGTATCACTGGTCTCTGATTTTCTCTCAGAATGGTAATTAGCTGTGTGGCGCAAACCTCTCTAAAGCAATTCTATATCGCAGCACAAAGAACTTCACTATCAGGTCCCATTGACAGATAAGGTGTCTGCGCATGACTTCTTTCACTGGCATTTAGAAAAAAATCCATGAGTTGGTTGACAAGGTCAGTGCAGCAGGGACTGGAAAAGACATCACATCTAAACTACAATGATACTGGAAGATACAAGTCTGACACGCCAACCTTCTTCATCCCGTTCAGGTTATCTTGTAAGGAAGAGGAAGAAGAGGGAGTGGGAATGTCAAGTAAGGGGATGGATAAAATAATGGAAGTGATTTGAAATTCCCCCAAAACAAAGCAGCAGAGAGACCCATTTGATGAGCTAGGATGACAGAAGACGGCGATGAAGGGTGAAAAAAAAAAATACCAAGATGGGTAGACGAAAAGTGATCACAAGACAATTGGACACAAGACTGTGATGAATAGCCAAAGAGAACGAGGCGGGACATATGGGATATGCAGTGACGGAAGAAAGAAATTGAGGGATGGAGATAGATAGATAGATAGATAGATAGATAGATAGATAGATAGATAGATAGATAGATAGATAGATAGATAGATAGATAGATAGATAGATAGATATGCCCTTTTTAGGCATTTTTCTTTCCTTTGATCATTCTGGCTCAAAAAAAAATGATCAGTTCCTCAGAAATTTCTCAGTCAACAGGAAACAGTCACAGCTGAACAAATGGTTTTTCCTTTTTAAAACTCTTTCAGACCTCAAAATAAAATAAAATAATAATTAAAAGAAGGAAGAAAATATACATGGATAGTTACAATGAAGGCTGTCCTAAGTACCCAAAGAGATAATGCTGTATTTCAATAACCAACCAACTGAGTCCTTGTGTCATTTATTAAAATAAATCCGACACTGAATCATGCAACTACAACATGAAAAGAACCATCGAATCATTTGAGTATATTTTTCAGATAAAATGAGCAAGTCGATGTGAGAAAATGTCAAACTGTTGTTCTCGCCAAAGGTCTCGAACATAGCAGCGTGTGAAGGAACAAGACCATACTTAGTCCTTTTTTGTTTTTAAATATCACACCTAAGATTTTTTTTAACAACCTCTACATTTTTTGAAAAACAGAATATTGTATGGTTAACATTGTACAACTTAAGCACATACAAGCAGGCAAGTAAAGGAACAGCAAATAATCCTTTGTCACGTTAACTTTTTAGTTAGAGCACATGATTTGGTTTGTGTATTTTTAACTGCATCACATTTTACCAATGACAGAGTTCCAATGCCTTTGCTAGAGGAGGTTGTTATTACAGTACATCACCACTCAATAATCACCGTAATAAACACACACTTTTTGCTTTCCTTCCTCACACCACAAGGTCGAAATTGGGAATGCAGATGTGCAAGAAGCTGTGATAGATGTTAAATGTTCCAATGTTATGGTGCAATAATGTGGAATAGTATTGTACCTTAAACACGCTAATCGTGGAACATTTTATTTATTTATGAAAATCCAAAATGTGTAAAAATGTCAGTTATTCTCAAGTCATCAAATGAAGAAAAGCTGATTATTTTAAATTGAATTGTGTTGAGAATCAGTGTATATTTTTACACATTTGTAACTGTGTACCAACTATAAGCCCAGAGCTACAGGGAATTGTCAGCATGGCTTTCCATCTCCAACCTTAGCCTCCAGGATGGAGCATAGGACAGGCAGACAGCTGCCTCAGATCACGCTGCACAGATCTACCCACTGCTGTTTCATCAGAAATTACCTATCAAAGCTCAGCGATGTGTCCAACGCTGCTGTCTGGAAAATGCCGATTTCGTACGTCCAAGTTAGCTTAAGGTTTTCCATGAGCTCAGTTTTAGATACCGTCATGAACATGTTAACCATATTGTAAGTGTAGGAGTATCAAAGCACCGGCTGCATAGCAAATCACGTTTTAATGCTTTTCATTGCAAATTTATGAACTGTGATAAACTCAGAGACGTGATTAAACTAAATTTATTATTAGCAGCAAAGCATAGCAGACATTCATTCAGGTGTAATTTCATGCTGGGGCTGTAACCATTAAAAAAGTTTATAGGAAACTGATCATCATCGGCAAGTAAGATGACTATAGTAAGACCAGATTATAAAGACAAACATTTTAGGTATCAGCAAAACACATTTTACAGAACATATTACTTAAAACAGGGGTTCTCAACCTTGGGGTTGGGAGACACTGAGAGGGGGTTGCCAGATGCCTTCAAAAAACTAAGAATGTTTTTTTGAACAATTTAAGCCCATTTTTGTTGATTTACCATTTTAACCTATTTTCATCACTTGCCATATTTTTGCTCCTTGCTACATTACTCCCAATTTCTGCCACTTCTCTATCAAATTACAATGTATTTTCTGCATTTGTCAACTTTCAAGACATATCTGGCACATATAAACCCATTTCACCACCTTTTCTACAAGTTTTAGTAATGTTTAATCCATTTTATTTCTGAATAAAACAAGACTTTACATCTTTAAGATGACTATGTACTATGGCACAAATAGTAATAAACTTCCTGGATGACAGTGGATATCATTCAGATAAATAAATAAATGTGGTTATCACAGATTCATAGAATAATGGACCATCATTTTGCTGACTTTATGGATGAGCCCCAACAATCTCTCCCCTTTATTCCCCCTTATAGATGGCCCTGTCTCCACATGACTGTCCTTCAATGTTCATGTTTGTGTTCAACCATCTTCAGGTACAGTGAAGGTCCCCAGTCTCTGGCACTTTTATTTTGGGGGGTCGCAGACTGAAAAAAGTTGAGAACCACTGGCTTAAAAGACCGAGCATAAAACTTAACTGTATCTCAACATTTTGAGCTGAAACATGGCAAATGTTATTGGTTATAGTTAGGGTTAGGGTTATGGTTAGGGGAATAACTTTATAGTTAAATAAATCAGCTTAAATTTACATCCAAGCAGCACACAAACAATTTTGTGTTTCAACATGGGAAAAAAAATGTGTCTTGCAGCACAAAAAAAACCTGCTGCAAACGTGCTGCTATGTACAAAAAAAGAGACTTATTAATTTTTGTAAAAGAGTTGCTAAACTGTATACGTACATCAATTGAGTCTAATTTTTAAACCCTAAATGCAGAAGACTAAAATGTGTACCTATTGACTCTTCTATGGTATCCCTTGAATCTTAAGCCTTTAGTGGCATTTTGCTTAGAACGTGAAAGTCCACAGGAGTTCAACGACTGTGGTCACTTCTTTTTTTTTTTTCGACCAAAGTCCTTTTGGTTGACAAAGTGTTTTAAAGTCTGCCTGGCTCTGCTTTAGCTCTACCAATGCCTGGGAGAGATGTGGCGCTGCATTGATGTTTTATCCTCTATCCGGGACGCCTTAGTGGCTCACAGATAAAGTGATTTGATTGAAACAGATGGTTTAAAGTTGACTCACCACCTCTTGAGTGTCCTGGGAAGGCCTAGAAAAGATCATACTTATAATTCCTTTTATATCTTATTTCAGGTGCCCTAACTGTTTAATTATGGGTCCAACGCTCAGGTGAGATACAATACATAACTTTAATTAAAGAGAAACTAAACCCTAAACCCAATTTTTTCTGCTGAATACATATGTATTTGGGTATAAAGTCATTCTGTTGATTGATCCTAATCCCACTCTTCACATTTTAGTAGAAATATTTAAATTTTGCATATTTAGCTGTAAAATGTCCATCATACTGGCCACTAATAGTTGAACGCCGGCTATTACAACTGAATTTTGCTATTGGCTGAAAGGGATTCTTCCGGATTCCCCTGCGTCATCACTTTTACTGTTGGCCCCACCTCTCCTATAAAACCTGGGAGAGGGTTTCCTCCAATCACAGCCCTCAGTGAGCATTGATCGACAGGCAAAGAGGAAGTCCACTGTGTTCCGTGTGCGGTGATGTTTCTATAAAGAGCAGATTCTGCACTAATCAGAGGATTCACCAAGCTATGTGTGTATTTATAGACACATCATGCTTTGAGTGTATTCCCGTCTGTTTTGCGTGTGCACGGACGTTTGCGTGTGCACGGACGTTTGTGCCTGTGGTAGTAGTGAAATATTTCAGCTTATGAACTCGCTGTGTGTGTGTGTGTGTGTGTGTGTGTGTGTGTGTGTGTGTGTGTGTGTGTGTGTGTGTGTGTGTGTGTGTGTGTGTGTGTGTGTGTGTGTGTGTGTGTGTGTGTGTGTGTGTGTGTGTGTGTGTACAGACACATCATTGTGTGTATTACCGTCTGTCTCTGTGAAAAGCAGTATAGGCTTGCAGAGTGGACGTGTCTTACTCACATAATCAAGAATTTTTTTGAATTTCCCTCCTAATGGCAAGTCAGCAGAAAGCAGGGGTTTAGTTACTCTTTAAGTAACTATGAGATTTCAGAAAGGACTGCTATTATTATTGATTAGCCACTCGCAAACTGCTTTTTAATGGCTTACACAACGAGTGAAGCACAGGCAGCTTGGCTAGTTGCCTAAAGTATGTTGTTTTCCTTGTCTGTTCCTTTGGTTTCAACTGAACTTGGAAAGCAAGCAGTTGCTTTGAATACCCCACAATTTGGAATATCTGATTCATGTCCTTTTTCTCAAGCTTATTGCAATTATTAAAAATCTTACAATGAAGTCCAATTAACAGGCTTTTGCTTTAATTGGTGCTCTGTTCTGAGAGTAAATCAAAAAAGTCATGATTTGAAAATAACTTTACAAATGCAGTACAAATTAAAAAGTGCAACCAAAAATATTCCTTCATAAAAACGGGTTTTCTCTTGCTGTGCCAGTGTTTCGACCTTCAAATGGAATAAATCCAAGTAAGACCATAATTGAAGTATCCCTCATCAAAACAATCTGGTCTGTAATTAGTTCTGGATCTGTTGAAAATATCTGTATTTTTCTCCTCAAACTCATTACAGGGATACGTAACCTTTCATCAAACTAACTACACAGTAACAACTCAAACTCTGAAGTGTATGCTTGTGTATTTTGCAAAGGATTTGAGATAAAAAGGGAAAAAAAAAAATCAAGAATAACACGTGAAAAATGCTCGGCAAAAGATAATGTGATCTTTATTATCATCTTGACTTTTAAACCTAAACAGGAATCCTTGATCTTTTCATCTAGATTTTAGGTGGATGGTTTTGGAAGGCGAGTCCACACCTGGCCTTGTAC
The DNA here is from genome assembly GCF_900634775.1 of Gouania willdenowi. Classification (NCBI taxonomy): domain Eukaryota; kingdom Metazoa; phylum Chordata; class Actinopteri; order Blenniiformes; family Gobiesocidae; genus Gouania; species Gouania willdenowi. The sequence goes on from NC_041050.1 coordinate 7,733,522, forward strand.
CTCACACGGTGCCAGTGGATTGATCCATATTACATCTGTTTTTCTCGATTTGAAAAAGGCAGAGTGGTAAATGCTGCCCTTCTTCAATCATGAAAACATTCCCCAAATCACACACGCAAAATACAACGTTTTTTTTTAACCGGCAGTCTGCAAAATGCCAGGCCTGATTCGTAAATTATATGCTTTGCTTAATTACATTGATATTTCCAAGTACAAAAACAATCCTTTCATTCACTTCCTGTCCTGCTTCTAATTTATCTCCCTCTGGAAAAAGTTTGCTGGATTCTTATTATTATTATTTCATTTAAAGCATGATTTAAAATACATGATTTTCGGGAGGCGAGTAGTTCCAATAGTGTAGTAAAACATTTAGTAAATACTTTACCAGGTGTCTTATATACTGAAGTCCACAGCTGTGATTTATACAATTTTGAGATTCATCAAAATAACAATAAACTAAATAAAGTACAACTGCATACCACACTGAAAAAAATCTAATCAAGAAAGGTCTTTCTAAGCTGCCACTTGTTACTCAACAACAGCACCGCACAGCAAAAAACTACAGTAAAAACAACCTTTAATACTTTTTTTATTGCCAACAGTTGTAAAATGACTTAAAACCTTTAGATAGAGCATGAGTTCTCAACCTTGGGGTCACGAGACTCTGGGAGGGGGTTGTCAGATGCATTCAAGAAAATAGGAACATTTTTTGAAAAGTTTCAGCCCATTTTTGTTTATTTTACACAGCCTTGCCATTATTTAACCTATTTTCATCACTTTTTCTTTCCATTAATTTGCTTCTTTAATATTTTTGCTACATTACTCCCATGCCACTTCTCTGAACATTTTTTCCACTTTCAAGACATTTTCAGCACTTTTCCCACCTAATGTTGCATATGTTGACCCATTATTCTCACTTTTAACCGCTTTTCACCATATTTCATGGTTGTTTTTGCCAATTTAAGCACAATAATGATTGTTAATGCCCATTAATTGCCAGTATAAACTAATTGTTCCAATATTGACACTTTTAATTATTTTTACCACTTTAATTTGCAACTTTTAACCAACTTCTGTGATTTTTAAAATCCCATTTCACCACATTTCCCACCATTTTTGTCACTTTTATTTCATTTTATTTCTGATTAAAACAATGATTTACATCTTTAAGATGACTATGTACTATGGCCCAAATAATAATAAACTTCCTAGATAACAGTGGATGTTATTCAAATAAATAAATATATAAATAAATGAACAATGAAACATCATTTTGCTGACTTTACGGCTGGGCCCCAAAAAGCCCTGTCTCCACATGACTGTTCTTCAATGTTCATGTCAGTGTTCAACCACCTTCAGGTACAGTAGGGGTCCCTGGTCTCTGGCACCTTTATTTTGGGGGTCGTGGGCCAAATAGGTTGAGAACCACTCAGATAGAGGTCTGGATGTTAATGTACTTTCAAATTATTTAACAGTAATGTGTTTTGCTGCCTCACAATATCCCTTTTTCTAAAGCGACTGAATCTATGCGTGAAGTAGGGGCTGGAGTGCCGTGTCGGGGAGAATACAGCGTTAAAGGGGAAGTGTGGCCAAAATAGACAAGTTAACCATAGGGGTTATGACGGCCTTTGAGCTCTGTCAAATGAGTCTTCTGGCTCCAATAGGCAACATTGGCCCTGAGGGTTCAAAGAATAGGGCACACCAAGAGATCTCACAGGAGATGAAAGATCATTCCAACGTTCTATCCCACTGGCTATTACTATCGTCATTAGAGATGTTTTCATAACATCGCCTTCGGGTAAAATAAACGAGGCTTTAGACAGAATATATGGCCGTATAAAGGAGCTCTTCCCTCAACACTGTGAGAGGCAGAGCTCCATGAGTCCCTAGCAATGTGACTTTCGTATGTGGCCTCCCTTCAGTCCCCTCTCACTGTGAGATGAGCCGAGTCCTGAGGCTGCAGCGATCACCACGACAGACAAACATACTGCCACAATGACTTCTGAAACAACCATTCAGACATGGATGCTGCGTGAAAAAGTTAGCGCACTTGAAAGACGATATGTCTCTCAAGAGAAAGAGAAGTAGAGAGAGGGGGCAACAGGATCCTAGACGTTCTAGAAGAGGAGCACAGACCAGTCAGTCCTGATCCAAGATCCCCGACAAAGAGCCCACAAGGAGAAAGACGATGCCGGCATCCCATTAGCCTTTGAGTCTAAATGTCAGCCTCTCCACTGGCCTAGATCGCCACACTATTCCCTTTCAAGATCCTCGAGGAGAAAAAAAAAACCCACACAAAGCACAAAAAAAATCAAGTCAAATGTCACGTGAGAACAACAACAAAGCACAGTTGTTCCTGTCCAGGCTTATAACAACCCTGTATACTGCCAGAAGGAATCGCATTTAAAATGAATAATAGCTGTATATGTTTAAGCTCCAATTTAAACAGTAAAGAATTTCATTATAATGAGAAAATAAATAAATGCCAAAATTGCCCCCACAATATTTTCTTAATTTCATACCGTGCTGTTTGTATTTCGTTTATTTGGGTTTTTTTTCAAGAAAAAAAAAACAGAGATGTTCAAAAGAGTATATACATTTCATGTACACTTGTAATGATAATAATATGTTTGCTCAAAAAGGAGTGGAAAGAAGAGACTTATTGAATCCCACCCCCATTTTTTAGTTATACAATTTTCACCATATTGCTTCCGTCTGTTTGGATTTCTAGAAAATACACAAGAAATACTAAACAGAATAGGGGGGGAAAAAACTGACTAACTAATAATCAGTATCTTAAGATATACAAGAATATGTTGCAAAATGCCAATAATGCTAATAAATTCAACTAAATTAAATTTGCATATAAGACAAAACTAGCCATAGATGTAATGCCTATTGTTGCATTAAGCCCCATCCACACTGTACTGCGACCAGACCATACAGATGTGCACTGATTTATTATTTACAAAATGCATTGCACATTTTGTTTGATTAAGCATTTATTTAATGTCTAAAAAATCTCCAAAAAAACCCCCCAAAACTGTTTAATGTACTAATAGTGTTTTTCCATAATTTTGTTTGCCTGTTTTTAAATGTTAAAGATTACGTTTAAAATAAAACTATTTAAATTTGGCCTTTTTTCTTCTGGTCCTTATTTTGAATAGGTTAAAAAAAAACAAATCAATAACCATCAACACTTATATTGTGATTTGTTTTTAGGCATATTGCCCAGCCCTACTCCTGACACACTGCTATGTGGAGTTGGTTTTAGGGAGACGCATGTGGTTTTATTCAAACTCTATGACCCTCATTCCGCAGCGGTCGATGTGTTCATACAATATGGATGAATAATTGTAATGTGCAATGCATGGGTCAATCTGTAATGGTAGGGCAGTCTGTGTTTGTATACGACCTGGTTTACCTTAGCCTGGTGTCCTGCCCTGACACTCGCACTGGATGCCCGAGTGCTTTATGTGACATATTGATTGCGAAGGCTGTTTTGAACACAAGCATCGTAGGGACACACAAATGAAATGATGATATTCTATACCTCTTTTCTTTCCAAATATATTTTAACCAACAGAGAAAAAATACTATTTTATTCTTTACTTTAATTAAATGGGTTTTTATGCAAGGAAGCAATGGAAACAAATGAAGGGTGAAGGAAAGTTTATAAGCCAAAATCAAACTGCAAAGTGCAAACTAATCTATAAAAAAATAAAAACACTGCAACAGCATTTGACTGGCATGCTGAGGGCTTGCTCTATTTCTCTCTAATTACATGCATTTCGTTTAAACAGTCATAAAGTGTACTCAAGCCAATTTATAAGATAATGGAGCTGCATTAACATCATCTGCATTGAAGCTACTGGTACAATCCACAGTCTGCTGCACTCGCTCATATCCTATTATTAAAAACTGTTGTTATTACTTTCCATCTATCCTCCCATCTTTTATGCATGAATCACTAGTGTTAGCCAATGTGTGTTTGTTTTATGCAGATGGATCATGTCACTTATCTGCTTCATAAGCACAATTAGAGCGGAGCAAAAGCAACAGGAGTTACCGTGCTTTCATCGCATAAGACTCAGAGCCCATCCACCTCATTGCAGCTTATCTCATCCCTTCCTATACTGCAGGCATGGGCCACATGTGGCCCTTGGACTAATCTTGTGAGGCCCACAAAGTAAACGCACAAAATGATTTAAAAGAAAAAAAACACACAAAATGGTTTTTAAAAACACCCATAATTCCAGCGAAATACACCTAAGGACAACAAAAATGCACAAAATGCAACTAAAAGAATCAACATTACAGCAAAAACACACAAAATGACAAAAATACACTAACTAATAGAAAATCTAAATATGCAAAATGAAAACAGAAAAACACATTAAGTTGTGCAAAACAACACACACAAAGACACACAAAATGGGAAACAATATACAAAACAAAAATACACACACTGGCCCTCATTTATCAACCGTTTCTACGTTCAGATGTAAGCGTACGATGAGGGTTCGACCATATACTTACCATAAGCTTCCGTATTTATCAATTTTGACGTGAGTGTACGCTACGATCAGTCTGATTCACGTCTGACCTCGTGTACGCAAATTTGAGTGTGTGAATTTGTGGTTCAGCACAGCCAAATCTGATTGAGACTGAAAATTACACAAACCTCTGCTGTCATTTAAAATGATTGGATCGTTCATTTCTTTTAATGTGATATTTCTAAAAGCATGCGGACTGAGGCTGATATAAACATCCTATCCGTGTCTCTCTCCAGGCTCTCTGCTGTGAGGTTTTTTCTCAGCGCACACAGGGGGGCAGATGTCAATTACTCAGTAGCTGATCCTCTTCCAGAGTTTAAATGAGCTCCTTTAATTTCAGTTTTCACACTCTCAAACAAAACATCTTTGTTTTGCTTCACCTCAGATATGAGGATGCTATATTTCATCTTGGAAAAGTTTATTTTCTTGTTTGACCTCAGTGGGCGGGGCCTCCCAAACAGGGGGAGGGAAACAAGTTAATGACTATCAAATTCAAACCCCTATACAAAAGCCGTTAGAACTTAGCATCTGCCAATTATGACCAAACATTTTAAATCTGTTAAGGAAAATGTTGGCTGTGAACTGCTATTGTTTGAAAATCAGATAAAGTAGTTACCAACTTTAAATAGACTGTATAATTTAAAATTAAATAGAGATACAAACAAGAATGCAATTGAATAACTTGCTTGAGTTCCATTCTTAATGGGATTAGGGCCAGTAAATGTCTTCCATGCACGTGCTCAAAACAGTAAATGGGGGAGATAATAAAAAAGGACAAAGACAACTCGAGACACCGAAAAAAAAAAAAATGAAAAAGTAAGGAAGATGGTGTAGTTGTGGCTACAATGTCACCAGGGAATTCACACATTTGATGACTTCCATGTAGAAAGAGAGACAATGAGTTAAGCTTCATTGACTTCTACAGATCCAGTGAAGCAAAGTAATTACCATGGCTCAGGCAGCGGAGGCGCAACCACCAGCAACAATCTGCAGCACGCACACAGACACTCAGGAAAGGCAGTCACTGACACACATGTTAACCTTAACGGCAATTTAGGTTAATGCACTCAGGCACCAGAGGAAGATGTACAATAACAGCAGAAAAAAGAGAAAAGAGTTGAAGCAATCGTTAGTGGAAGGGGGCTGACGAGAATATATATCTGAGGTGTAGGACGTCGCTAGAGAAGAAAAACACATCGAAGGGAAAGTATGAGAAAAGGAGAAATGAGAAACCCCAAACAATCTAATCCGTCCTTGAGTGCCCTCCTACTGCTGCATTGTTTTGTCAGAACCAGATAAGTTGGCAAGCACTGAATAGAGTGAACAGAGGAGAGGGAAACAGGAAAAATCAATGATAAGAGTCTCCACTTGCCACAGTAGATGACAAAAGTGTGTTTTTGAGTGGCTGCATTATTAGGAAATCAAACAATGCATGAGGGAATACTGAACTCGCCACTTCACAGTTTAGTAAATAAGTAAAAAAAAAAAAATTGTCTTCGTCTTTGATTACCTGATGGATATTTCATAGGCCGTGTTCAAAATGTCATACTAACATACTAGCGTACTACTCATACTAAGTCTGATGTCAAAATAAGTATGTAGTGCATCCAACTAGATAGTATGGAAAGATAATGGCATGACATTTTTTAAGTATGCACGGGAGGCACACTAGTCATACTTAATCACCCCATGATGCATTGCAAACAGATCGTAAAATCTTCCTGGGACCGGCTTCAAGCTAAAAGGCAAACATCCTCATTTTAAAACAAAAGCATCTCTTCTTGTCTTCCATTCTTTTAACACTTTTGCAAATAGGGCTCTTGTTTTGAAATTAACCGGAAGTTTAGTCAGTAGCACAATGGAGGGTCTCCAAAAATGACGGCATGAAATGTGTTTCCGTGAGATTTACGGATCAAATGACCAAATGTTGATATTCTACTTGGTCACTTTCTCGCTTAAAATGCTTTCAGAACTTTCAAAGGTGGCAAATCAACGCAGATATTTAGCTTCAGTGAGCTTCAGGTTTTTGTCGTAGTTTTGAAATGCATCTTGGGGAAACTTGAAAATATACTTCAGTGGGAACGGTCACCATCCTAATCATACTAATTGTATATAGTAGATACTCGGAGTATGAAGCGTGTAGTATGTTGCAATTTCAAACACAGCCATAGTCTTAAGGAACTTTTTTCTGCAGCCAGACTAAATTCTTCAGGTGTAAGTTATACAAAATCCAATTCCATTAATGACGACCTGAGAATACTTTGTGCTTAATGTGCAGACGTCCCTTCAGATATGTGTAATATATACAACCTCTTCATCCTCTAGAACAGGTCACCTATCCAAGGTCTGCTTATTCATTAAACACTATCTTAAGTGGGAAAACTGATTATCCATTATTAAAAGTTTCAGGAAGAGTTTCCAGTAGATATACTTTGGGGACGTTACAGTTGTAACATGTAGAAAAGTTCTTTGTGCTGATTAAGATTAGCAACTGGATGTTTTATTTGTTCATGAATCCCCTTTGTGTCTATTCTGCTTCTGAGTGCTGAGGTGTTCAAAGACTCCATGGTAAAGAATGAAGAGAAAATAATTAATTTAATTTTAAATCTTACAAACATACATCGGAGTCAACTGCTGAGTTCAAAATAGGACAGAGACTTCTTTAACCACGAGTGGGAGGTATAAATGTATTACATAATGTCAGCAAAAAACTTTGAATGCTGGTGTTTCCAATGACCTGAACATCAGTGAAGTTCATTCTTTCATCACTTCACACAGATAACGTAAATAATAATTCTGATACAAGTAAAGCTACAAGCTCGATTAGGGTTCTCTGCTTCCTTCACAGCAGACTGCTCTGGAGGCCAAATACATCTTCCCCTCTCTAACTTCTTTGTTCTTATGGTGTTCACCATTTGTCAGTCCTTTGATAACCAACAGCATGACTTCCTTGGTGCATTACATAAGTTGCAGACACCACATCAGTAATACCAGTGGTGGTATAGAAGCTTAGCTGCCATTTCGCGCCTACGGCCCCTCTGACCACCACCAGCATTCATGCACAATTCATAACCATTCATATGAGGCAATGTGGGTAAAGTGTCTTGCCCAAGGACACAACAACAATGACTTAGACAGAGTGTGAGTCGAACCCCCAAACCTTCGGTTATTGGATGACCCACTCTACCACTGAGCCACGATTGCCTCAGTATTTAAGCTTAGCTCCTAGAATCAGTGCAGAGAATCTGACAATATGCAACAGGATAGATTACAAAAAGTTAAGCAAGTCAGCAGGGCATTCTAAGCTTTTTAGATAAAGAAATGCAGGGAAAATTAATGAGGAGCCGACGACGATCCAAGCATCGATTTATTCCATCAATAATGTTAATTGCCATCTAGTCCTTACTATAGTCATCTGGGAGGCTGCTGATAACCTCACGCTGTACAGGCTTAGTTTATATACAGATTCTCCTTGGTATAATATCCCCCTCCACTCACAACTTCCTTCCTCCACCAACGGCATACACCAGGAGCTTCATGTTCCGTTAAGTGGAAGGAGTGTCTTTGTTTTTGGCATAGATTAGTGCCTCTGCTGTGAAGAAAGGACAGCCCAATTTGTCAGCCGAGAGAACGGAGCTAATCACATCAAAAGAACTGCTACCCAGACTAGTATCAGCCCATGAGCAGGATGCCTCATTCATTAGCCTGCATCTGTGGGACAAATCACTTCTGCGCTGACATACACAAGCGAATGACATACAAGCGCGATGATTGGGTTACTCCGTGACATTAAATAAACAATGTGGAAAAAAGCATTTGATTCGATTAATGAAATGTGACACTGCATTCACTTTTCTGAATGTTTTCTACGATTTGTGGACTGTAGAGTGTAAATATGTGGTGCAATGCACACTGCAGCAATCATGGCCATGCAATATTAGCTGCTTCAAAGAAACCTGGCTTTGTGTCTATGATGGAATACAGAGCGCTGCCACTCTGCTCAAGTGGAAATATGGAGCAAATGATTGAAAGATGTGTCCTGCAATTCTGTAAGAAAGAAGAGCTGAAAGCGATGAGGAATAGTTGAGCTTTTTTAACCATAACTGAACTCAGTTGTGCCCTTCACTGCAGTATCATTTGTCTCTATTTTCTCTGTCCAGTGAATATCACATCCGACTCAGCATTTCTAACCACCTTCCTCTGAGGAGATGAACCTTTCTGCTGGGTTTTTCTGGAAAGAATGAAGTCTACAGTGGATGTGCAGACCACAGCTATTCAAATTCCTGGAACAAAATGTTGCCAGTTGCTACGTGGGAAGCAAACCACTAAGACGCTTATTGACTTAACCGAGACATTATGCTGTAGCTTATCAAACTCAAGTATCACATAGTCATGGCCGTTACCACACAGCATAAAGGTATAAAGGTATGGTGCAACAAATTATTCTTTTAGAAATCAAATAGTCTACCTCTTTAAAAAAAAAATCAATTAATCAGATAAGAGAAATAGCACAGTTTCTCATATGTATGCACTTGATCTTATTGCATAACAAAGAGTTACAGAGCACAAAAAATCCTCTTGTGCCATTTTATTACACAAAGCAATTAAATAAACAATCTGACAAAAAATCATTTGATTTTTAAATAGATATTACCCTACCTAAATCAAAACCTAAGGAGCAATATTGCTTAAATAAACATATCCATAGTGCTTCACTAAACAGTGCATTTAGAATAAAAACAATTGACATAAAACCTTTTTTTTTTCCGATAATCAACAGTTAAAAAATAAAAGTTGACATTACCCTTAAAAAGTAAAACACAACAACTTAAATTTTACATTTTTTTGGAGCAGAAACATTTTTTTTTTTTTTTTTTAACGCCAATACCTGTTTGTGGCTTTTCCATCATTGAGTGCCATTCACATCTTTAGACGTTATTTGTAGGGGTGGGAATCTTTTGGCACCTCACGATTCCATTCGATTACGATTCAAGGGGCTTCGATTTGATTCTAAATCGATTATTAAAGTATTTTGATGCATGTTTTATTCACAAAATATCTGTTGTATTCACTGTGTCGGGATGTAATGATTCATTCAACTCCCGATACGATTCGATTCACGATACCTTTCTCTCACGATTTATTTTACAAAATGGGACTGTAGAAAAATGATGACTGAAAAATATTCCTTTATTTTTGGGAGGAAAAACTATAAAACACTACACTGTTTTCCTTTTATTTTTCAATGTTAAATGAATCCTTTGATAAACTATTCAAAACAATGCAATTTAACTAAAAATAAATCCTGAATGAAATAAATAAAGGAATAATACAAATGAAGAATAAGCCTATTAATTTAAATTCTGGTTCTATAGTAAACAATGCAAAACTGCATAATAGTTATTTTTAAAAGTGCAACTGAAAATGTATTTTGTGCCTTAACAAAAACAGTAATTTCACTGCATTTAGAGCAGATATTTGTTTGGACCAGCAGAGGGCGCTGGTAACCCAGTGGTCGGTTGGCATGCAGATATCTTGCAGTGACGAAGATATGCTATGCTAGCAGACAGAGCTAATAGAAAAACGTGACTTTTACAGATATTCACGTAATATTACAGATATTTTTTGGTGATAAAGGGGTAAGGAATCCTACATGAAAAAAAAAAGTACTGCGATTCAATTTTCACAGTATCGATGTGAATTGTGATACCTATGAATCGATTTTTAACTGCCTTACGATTAATCGTTACATCCCTACTATATATATACACAGGATATATATATATATATATATATATTAATTGTAGTTCATTATCATTTATCACACTAATAGAAGAAGTATGTGAACTGAAAATGTACACATTTTTGAAACAAAGGTAGTAGCAGCCTTCCTTGTAACTTAACTTCAATTAGAAAAAAAAAAAAAATGATGTATGACATTAGAGATAAAGTGCGTGGTTATAAGATGTCAACGCATCACATGTCACTGCTATCCTATCCGCTTTCTGCAACGATGCTATGACTTCTGTTTTGTCTGGCTGTAAAGCTTCGGGATGGCCGTATCAGTAACGTACCGTAGAGAAGGGATGGTATACCTCAGCTCTAAAGTATGCAACAGCGAACGAAAGCCCTGGTTTTCCACGTTCCACTTTACCTTTCCCGAAGAGGGTGGAAGCTTTGTTGTGACTTGTTCGATTGTTCTCTGGTTAGCAGAGGTACTTTGAGCCACATCAGCAGTCGACTTTCCCTCCTCCTCTGGGTAAAAGCGTGCTATAGAGCTTCTCAAGTTTGTTGTTTTCCCAAAGTACTTAATTTTAGTGTAACAGAGCTTACAAGCAGTGTGGCTCTTGTCCAGTTCACTTCCACCGTGGACATTAAAGAAACATCAAATTTTAAGCTGCACGGGGCTGGTCTTAACTCCTGCATGTCCATGCTTCCTTGTTGTGGTGCTTCCTTGTTGTGGTGCTCTCTTTAAAGTGTCCCTCTGGAAACGCTCTGCATGCCACAGTTCCGCTGCCTTTTTGTCCAGACTTTTAAACGACCTCTAAAATTTTGATTTTCGATTAATGGAAATTAAAGAATCGATTCAGAATCGTCCACCTCCGAATCTCGATGCATCCAAGAATCGATTTTTTTTCTCCCACCTCTAGTTATTTGGTTTAGTAACATGGAGTGCCATTCACGTCTATAAATGTAAATTCTGTTTTCCGGCTGTAGTTGCTAGGAGACAATGTGACAACGCCCTCTGGTAAATATCGAGCTTGTACAATGATGTAGTGACCACCTGGTGACATGTAGGTGGCAGCAGCGCACCTTTGGACGAGAGATCACCCGTGATGGGCAGAGCTCAGAAGGAGAGAAAAGGAGTTTACGAGACAGAAAATGGCGCTACGAGAGTTGATGCCAAATTTCCCAGGAGTTCCCAGCAGCTCACAGCAGCAAACACTCAACCAGAGCATGTGTGGAACTAAGTGGACTATTGAGGAGTGTTGCGATGGAGAGAGAAAATGATTTTTAAAAAAACGGGGCAGGCGGTGAAACTCGGCGTGTCCGGGAGAAGGAGGAAATTGCGTATGTGGAGAATGACGGGGGAGAGACTTGGCGAATGGCCAAAATACAGTAAGAAATCATACAACTCTGACCTAGATTGCAAAATAATAATAATGTTGCCATCAAAAGCTCAGTCTCAGTGTTGTTTTTGTAGTTTATAGAAGGAAACCAATGTTGAGGTGTCACTAAAGCAAAAAAAAATTGCTTCAAAGTCACTAACAGATTTTTTCAGAAAGACATTTTTCATAGCTTTTTGTCAAAACTGGCAATTTGTGTGAAACTTGCCTTAATTCAACTGCTGATTTTTTCTGATGAAAGCAGAGAGTCTAATCTTTCAGAATCTGATTTCAGATTGCAGAATGTCAAATGCACACCCCTACAACTAATAAAACTCCTGCATGTCCCCTGTCACATGACAGTGATGTTTTCATGCTTTCTTCTATAAATCTTTTTAATCACACACAACAAAAATGCTGTTTCTCAAAGGGGTTGTGACAGTGAGTGTAAAAGTGAAAGATAAACTAAAATTGCATTAAGGGGTTTTTGCTCTGCGTTTCTCTTTCTTGTTCAACAAAAGAAGAAAACCTACTTGAGCTGAATTTTTATCATCTAACATCCCCCTTTTTTTGTATATCCATTAGTGTTTGCACCGAGTTGATCACAAACCACTGCACATCCTGATGCAAATGAAAACAAAGAACAAATGCCTGGCGGGGAACACATCTCCTTACACACCAACAGGAACTGTCAAATTGGTGTTGAGAAACTTTGTGATTTACCAAACTATGAATAATTTGCACGTAAATTAAGTGAAGGGATAATGAGAAATGTCACGCTTTTCTGATGAGAAGAAATGGAACGCAGCAGTCGCCAATCAACTCCCAAAGATTGGAAAAAGAATCAAAAACCTTGCACCTGCCATTAGAAACATGCAGCGATGAAAACCTGACAAGGAAGTCAATAAGTCTCCACGGTGCTAGTAGCTGACCAGCTGTAAATGAAGAGGCAGGGCTTCTGTGCTCACATGTGGAGATGAGCCGCTACAAATAATATGCACAGTCTCCTTCGCTGTCTCTTCTAGCTGCGGGGGATACTGTTTCTCTGTTATCCTTGTAGCTTTGAAGCTTTAATGTCTCTGATCTGTCATCTATCTCTTGCCTCCCATGCTGCCCAGTGGATGTACGCTCATGGGCCAGAACATGCGACAGCCCTGTAACCAGCACACAGTAAGAAAGGCGGCTGGATCGTCTATTGGAATGGGAAAGAACATACTGAGTCAAATGAACTTGTTTGGGTAAGGCCAGGCGATATGGACCCAAATTCATATTAAAATGTATTTATTTTTCAATATATATATATTGGCAAAAAGATGATTCTGGGTTAAAAAAAAAAAATCTCTGGTGTAAAATGCCACACTTATTATCAGTCAGCTTCACAATATCAACATGTTGTGCTCATTTATACTTTTTCTTGCATTAGGGACAGAATGTGTATACAAATTATAGTATAAAGTAAAGATGCACCAATCGATGCCGATTTCAATTATTTTGGGGGATCGGCGATCGGCCAATTCTTGCATTGGAAACCGATCTTTTCCACCGATCTTTCCTACCTCCGCAAAGGTCTTACTTAAAGGTCCCATATTATACTGTTTTTCATTAATTTCACACAGCTGTCAAAGGTCCAACAACACTGTATTCGATATGCATTCCTCCAAACCCATCCGTGGTCCTGAATTTCAGCTGTCTAAAAGTTGCTCAAATGAGCTCTGCTAAGCTTTCCTGATAACAAGCCGTTTCTGTGCCTGCACCTTTAAATGCTAATGAGCTCCGTCTGTTAAGGAGTTAACCATAACAATCTAATCAAATTAAAATTACAAACAAAACAATGACTAATCTATTAGATGTGGACTATTAAACATCAGATCGCTTTCATCTAAATCTCTCTTAGTGAATGATCTTATAACTGACCATCAACTAGGTTTATTATGCCTCACTGAGATCTGGCTCAAAAATGAAGGTTTTGTTGCTCTTAATGAAGCCGGCCCTCCCAGATGATAACCACCATATTCCCCGTGAGGGCGGTCGGAGAGGGGGAGTGGCAGCAGTTTTTCACTCGAGCTCATCAGTCACCCCAAAAACCAAACTTAACCATAATTCATTTGAAAGCCTTTCTCTTGAAATTTGTAATCAAAAAAATAAAATAGAATCTGGATATATTGTTCAGGCCGAGATTTAGGTTTAGTTTTGACTAGGGGTATCCCGAATCCCATTTCAACTTTTTCACTCTAACACTTTACCAATATTGCAACCTTTGATATTGGCAGACATTGCTCTGATCCGATATTGACACAACTCATACGTACACATTACTTATTTTGCAGTGTGGAATGATAGAAAAGGCCTGATCAAGTGAATAGTCAGCAACAGTGGGTATGGGAGAAATTGACCCATTTATTATTAACCAATTGGTTACATATATTTTAGCCTTAAACATTAGAATATTCAAGAATTTAATAAAATAAATGAAAAAAGTGGAGAAATAACCTCAAGAAATTCAATATATTTAATATGAATATAGAACACCATTGCTTTTGACAGTTAAAAAACAATTAACTGCTATGCTGCTGTGTGCAAATGATACGCACCAAAGTCATTTAAAGCAATCAGATATTTCACAAAGTGGCGAGCTGATCTTTTCTTATAGAAAGCCTTTTAATTTACCACTAGCCATAGATATTAGACAGCTAAATGCTTTATCATATTGAGAGAATCTGGAGTTTGATCTGTGCTGGTGGTCAATCAGCAGTGATCTGGAAATGACCTCAATGAAGACACCCAAACTGTATTACAACTAACTCTTTGTGGTCAAACGCATCCCTCCCTGTCTACGAAGGCTCTCCTTCCCCCCATAGCCCTAGGGTGTCTGCTTGGGAGGCACGTCCGCATACATGTATCTGCCTACAGTCTGTCTCTTTGCCACTGAGGCAAATCAATTCTTAATAAACCATCTGAAGGCTTCCTCTGCCATACCTTTCATTTCCCTTCCTCAAAGCTGCAGGGCAAATTAGCCTGCCAAGAGGATGATAGAGAGCAAGCAGCAGAAGAAAGCAACAGAGAGGGGATGAAAAGGGGGCCCAACACCTACAATTAAATTACAAATCACTGTTCTTAATTAATCGAGGTTCAACTGTGTGTTTGAGTTGAGACTGACATGGGTAGCAATTCTGTGCATCTGCTTTTGTTAGCAGTGCTAGGGTGTGTTAACAGTGGGAATGCAGGGAGACATAAAACAGGAGAGGAATGTCAGAATAAAGCTAATAAATAGTGAGAGTTTTCCCCTCAATCCCACCTTCATTTTCTCCTTTGCTTTCCTTTTGCCTCCCACTTTCTCTTCTCCTATTGTCTTCCCCCAATGACCTGCATCCTTCACCTACTCTTGTTACCTACTCCCTGCCCTTCTCCCCTTTTCTCTACTCACACTAAAACCCATGTTTGCTAATGAGGTGTAGGATTGACAGCTGGATTACAACATCACTTTGTAATCCTTTCATTTCTCGGTTTAGAATAATCACCCCTCAGACCACAGCTTTGCCCCCTGCGTCTAAGGACAGTCAACAATGTACATGTATGCACAAATTTTTATATAATTTGGGGAGATTTTGTGGAATTATTTGAGAAAAATTGCATGGATTTTGGAAAAATGTAGAGTTCTTTCAACAACAATTTGCAACTGAATTATTTAGTCAATCAAACCCGAGTATTCAATCGGCTACTCTTTATTCCCAACAAAGAAAGGAGGCCCCTATATTAGCATTGCTTGACTCTACCGCTGATGTTCTGAAAAAAATAAAAATGAAGGTTGGGGACATGGAGAAGAAAAGATTCTGGCCATTGAGGTCTTAAATATGGTGTTCAGGCTTCTTAGAGCCAAATATGCAACAACGACTCGAAATGTAACAAGACCCAAAATATTTATTTATTTATTTTCTAAAACCCGGAATATAAAAGCTGGTCAATACAAACAAAAGTGCTGAGTCAGAAATGTATTTAAAAAATTGAATAATATGTAAACTTATATATATATATATATATATATATATATATACTAGGAATGTAACAATTCACTTAACTCCCGATACGATTTGAGTCACGATACGATTCTCTCATGATAAATGATGACTGAAAAATGTTCCTTTATGCTTTTCGGAACAAAACTAGAAAATACTGTACTATTTTCCTTCATCATTCAGTCAAAAGAATCCCTTGATAAACTATTAAAAACAATGCAATCTAACTAAAAATAAATCCTGAATGAAAGAAACCTATTATGAATGAAAGAAACCTATTATGAATGAAAGAAGCCTATTAATTTAAATTCTGGCTCTACAGTAAACAATGCAAAACTGCCCAATAGTTATTTTTCCTTTTAAAAGTGCAACTGGAATTGTATTTTGTGCCTTAACAATTGGACTTTAAAAAAACAGTCAGTGTACTGTATTTACATCAGATATTTGTTTCGACCAGCAGAGGGCGCCGGTAACCCAGTGGTCGGTTGGCATGCAGCTATTCTGGCAGTGAAGAGATGCTATGCCCTAGTAGACAGAGCGAATAAAAAAATGTGACTTTTACAGCTATTCAAGTAATTTTACAAATATGATTTCGGTGCTAAAGTGGTAAGGAATCATTTTTGAACATGTTTAAGAGTAGTAGGCAATTCCGCCTGGCTTCTAGACGGATACATTTTCTTCGACATGACGAGTGCTGTTGTTTGTATCATGCATTTTCTACCATGCAACTTGTTTACAATGAGCTGACCCATCGAGGCAAGGTCAGGTTCAACGTCACTCTCTAGGTTGCCAGTTTTAATTACAAACAAATGCATGACTGAATAGATGCGCCCTGCGGTTTTGACACGCGCAAGGCACAGCAGTACCAGTAACATGCAAGTGGGGTTACCAGGTTGGGGGCCCTCTAGCGCAGCCGCTTAGTCTGCGTATAGGCTGGGCCGGCCATGCCTGGCGCTGACGCTCACGTCACGTGTGAGTGACATAGTTAAAAAAAGAGAAGGATAAACAGATAGCGCCCTCTGCTGTTTAAAAAAATACTGCGAATCAATTTCCAGAGTATCAATATGAACCGTTATACCTATGAATCCATTTTTAACTGCCACACGATTAATCTTTCCATCCCTAATATATACAAATACACATACAATTATTTACGCATATGCATCTGTATATACTACTCTCTACATTGAAGCAATAAGCCCTTTAATCCATAAATCATTGACTCACTATAATGTAATAAAATCATTATACTATTAGGGGAAAAAAAAATGATTGCCCCATAATGACAAAAAACAGTTATTACGTTTTGAGCTCAGCGTCTTGTTACATTATTGACCAGTTGTGTCATTTTGGGTTTATTACATTTTTTTATTACATTTTTGACTGAGCACTTTTGTTACATTATTGACCAGTTATTACATTTTGGGTCTTATTAAATTTTCTTTAATAATTCGAGTCTTGCTACATATCAGGCTCTAACAAGGCTTGAAAATACAAACTTCCTTCTTATATAGTATACTAATTATATTCTAGAGTTCTTTATGCTGTACTGAAGATTTGCGCTTCTTCTTACCTATTTTTGGCTTTATGTGCATGCCTTGTTGCTGTACAAAACATTAGCCAATGGATGATTACGGTTCTCAACACTGTTTTAGAATGAGTACGTGGCCTTTTTGTTAACACGAGCAACAGGTTAAGTTCAATTGTCTGGATGCATTATTTGTTTCCAAATTTTGAGAGGACTCAAAGCCCTCCAAATGTCAAGGATCATAGCTGACTGCAACAAACAAATTACTCTTCACACACAGATAGCAAAAAATGTGCATCAGGCTGTTTGGCACAATTATTATTCAAACAAAATAGAGTGGATCAGAGTCGAAGAAATTCTACATGCACTCATATCAGTGTGTATTGAAATGAAAAAGCCACACAATGCAAGGTTGTGGCAACAATGTTTAATGGGCATATATTTAACACTAATGGCAACTTTTTCACTACATGATACCAGCACAGCTCTACAAAACTCAACAACACGGTTTTGGTATTGGGTATTATTTTCAGGGTGGTTTACGTATACCTCAGTTTGTCTTCATTTCCCAAATACAATGCAAGTGAGGATGTATAAATTGAACCCAGAGGCAGTATAATGCTCAGTATAACCCCTCAGAGTCAGCATTAATACAGTTAACTGTATTAATTTTGTACCCTGGTCGGTAAAATCTGACAAAAATTAGGGGAAGAGTTAATAGACAAATCTATTGTATAATACTAATAATATTAATAACTAGAACTGCAAGCAGTTATGAAAGTTATGATGCAAATTTATTTAGGGAATATGTGGATATAAAGTTTGTGAAGATGTGATAAAAATAAATATGTGAATGTCACAGGCCAAAATTATAGCGCCACCCAGTGGTACACTTTTTGGTATGGTTGGTCTGTGTGCTCTTCTATATATACCCTGTACATTTCACAGCCCTCCACAGTTCAGCTGAAATAAATGTTTGTTGTTTATGTTGTAATAAGCCACGCCCGCTTTGACCAATCGTGATTAACTTTGAGATATGGCCTCAGGAGCGACCCAGGGTGATACCCACCAAATTTGCCATTGAGGAGATATACATTTCCCACATTTGCATTGGCCCCTAGCAGCCTACATTATTCAATTTTGGCTCATACCCCCACAGTCACATTCTAAACAAGGATCTCAGATTTGGTGTTAGCATTTTTTTTTTACCGAGATATGCAACAGTTCGTGTTTTTATAGCTAGCTAATAAACTTTACTCGTTAATAATTTGCGCATACTATGACCGAACAAAACTATTTACTCTACTTTAGATCAATTCCAAATGAAGACTATGTGCCAAGTTTCACTGTTATTGGACAAAACCCCAAGGAGGAGTTTGAAAAAGTAGGTTTTCCAGTTTTTGCGATTTTGCGCCCACTCAATTATAGGTGTAAATAGGCGTGGCCAAGCCCAGGTGATTCAGTGCTATTCAGATAATCTGTGAGTATGTGGTTTTTGAATGTGCAACATACGGTGTGGGAGCTATAGGCCAAAAGGAGCTGACATTGGTTATAACGCCACCTGCTGGTGGACATTTGAGAGTTAATGCACATGAGGTAAGCTGAGGAGTCTGGACCAACCCTCCAATTTGCACCACCATCCCTTGCACAGTTTAGTCTGCAGCACCACTTTCACTAAAGGACAAATAAAAGGTAAGGAGCTTGCCATTTTCCTTGGTTTATATTACATGAATGCAGTCACTATTAATTGCAAATTGTAGAAAGAACTTTACATTTTTCGACAAATCTTGCAATTTCTCACAACATTTCTCTAATTTACACAAAAATTGGTTACAAAATCAAGGATTTTTGAATCCAGCAGGGACTGATATTAAAATTTAGGGCACAATTAATGTTAAATTTGTTAATTTTTCCACCAAAAATCTGTGGCTCAATTGTAATCAAACTGGTCCATATTTGGCCCCCTAACTAAAATTAGTTTGACACCCCTGCTCAAAAATATCTAAAGACCGCATGACCAAATACTAAAAATAGCCATAAGGCCTGGGAAAATCACACTCCAGAACAAAGAGATGGCCTTACTGGATCAAAAACAATGTACTGTGCATAGCATTTTAGCATCCGCTAAGATGAAACAACAGGCAAGCATAAGAAGAAACAGTTTTAGCATGATAAGATAATTTATTGACCTTAGCTTGCCCTCACTGTCCAACCAATTCAGCCCCAAACATCAGGAAGATTGGAAAGTTTTCCCTTATGGGAAATCATTTAAGTATACCAACAAATATTTGACATGAATCAAAGACCATTGTTTTCAAAGAACAGGTCCCGCCTGGAAAGGCCTTTTGTTAGTTTCTCTCTTATTAGCCTTTAGTCTTTGAAAAAGCATGGACTCACACACAATGAACCCATTATTGTCTTCTAATGAATTAATATTACAGTGTTCTGTTTTCCGACCCCAGACTCCTCCATCCTTTTCTCCCTCTGTCCCTTGTGTTCCTGCTCAGCCTCCTTGTTCAGAGGCTATGAGTTGTCTGTGTGCTACTAAGAAGTTAATGAGGAACATTCACAAGAGGTTCAGGACACAATTAGTGATTACCAGACACCCAAGTTTTCTGTAGATTTCCATTCTCCCTTAAGCAAGAAAAGGAGTCTTCAAGCGAAGGGAATACGATATGAGGCTAAAATGCTTCTGACTTGTTCTGCATCTAAAGGGATCAATTGCTTTTTGATGTTGATTAGAAAAGAGTGAGAAATGGACACAAGTCTTATCCATTATAAATAATCATCCCATTTTAATTTGGAGAAACTAGAAAATATTGAGACTGGGTTAGAAGTACAAAAAACTAAACAAAACTATTATTTATTTCACCCTTTTTAATGCCACATTTTGGAAGCTATACCATGACAATGGTTCTAAAAAGACATCGCCTTAATTACATCTTTGCTACTAGAAACTAGATTTAAGGATTTCTGCAGAGAAAACTTACCCAAAGTGAACTCATGCATCTTTAATTTGCTTGCTTTCAAAGAGAAGTACAAAAAGACTTTCAAAGAGATCAATAAAAGTAACTTTGGCTTAACAGTTTTCACTTGTCCAGAACATCTACATGTATTGATTTGAATGCAACAATAAAAATGTGACAGTTGACTAATTTTCTTGGTTGCCTGGATAAAGTTTGAACTGAGTTAATCAGGGTCTCATTAAAAACCTTGTTTGTAGTGAGTGGGCAGAATGAGGACACAATGGCATCTGGGCACATGTCAAGGTTCCACCGTAATAGAAAGCTGCATGAAGGACAAATTTCCCTTATGGTTTAA
Organism: Gouania willdenowi; assembly: GCF_900634775.1. NCBI lineage: Eukaryota > Metazoa > Chordata > Actinopteri > Blenniiformes > Gobiesocidae > Gouania > Gouania willdenowi. The sequence continues at coordinate 7,754,046 of NC_041050.1, forward strand.
ACGAAGGCTGTAAAATTTACTATTTGTGGGTCACGTGCAACTCAGAACATGTGCTGAGCCACATCTGGTTTTATACTATCAAGAAAGCCTAATATTGTAAAAAAAAAAAAAAAAAAAAAATTTTTGAAAAGATTCGACGATTAATTACATGAAGTAACCTTTTTTAAAGATCCTAAAATTTTACATTTTAAAACCTTTATCTTTTAATGTTGTTGAAAATTTAGGTAAAAGAATCTTAACATCGATGTTACTGTCAGATGTAACCAAAGTGTGAGGACACTTCAAAGGAGGAGTAACTTGTTATACTGCTGATTGCACAATTAGATTTTTACCTCTGTCCAGGAGGTAACATCTTCAGTTTTTCACCTGTGTTTATTTGTTTGTCTGTTAGCAGCATTACATGAAAAATAATCAATGTATTTTGACACAATTTTAACAATTCAAGCCAATGGAGACTCCTTTACATTTTTGGAGGGCCCAGATATGAATATACAAATTCTGGATCAGTTTTTAAATTCCCTATTTTTTTTGAGTTATGTAGGATTGGTTACTCAATTACCCCAACGGGTTTTATTTGGATCAGATCTGGGTTGCACATATCACAATATTTCTAAAAATGGGGGTGACCATACATTTGGACCTACTGTATTGTTATTGATGGGGATAGACATTTGTTACAGCCTTTAAAGTATGAATGGTCATGGTCCCATGATCATGATCTTAGATAACTGCCAATATCTGGCCCTTGTTTCCATTTTGCATTACGTCAGTTCGATGAGGCCTCAATTTTGGTGTATTTGATTCTTTCTCCATGAAATACATTTTTAATGGTTTTAAATCTGTGTAGATTGGTGTGGAAATTTTTCAGATAAGTTAAATTGATCTATTTAAAATTTCCCTCAACTGAAAATGAATAAACCTTGAACAGGGACAAGTGGGTCGGATGATGACTGGATGAATGAAAATGAAAAGCCATACTTTGGACTATGAGATTTGCTGAGGCTCACAAAAGGTCAGACATGACTGCTTTATTATATGCCAGCAGTGCTTGAATGTTCACACAGTAAAGGTTCAAAGAAACCAACCTGCTTCTTATTCTTGTTACTTCCTGTCTTCTTCTCCGTCAACTGCTTCAGTCTCCCTCTGAGTACTAGCCTCTCTGAAGGACATGGTCAGTTTGACTCTCAAGAAAGAAGAAAACAGCCTTGTAGGCTTATCATTATCCTGCTGAGGTAATCCCTGGCATGAATGGCCCTGGAAGCGCCGCGCATTAATCTTTCTCTACAAGAAAAACTATTTCATCCCTAAAAGAAAAGGGACACCTGAACATGGCTGTTGTGCATTCTTAATCTGACACCGCAGAAGGGAGGGGGGGGAACTATCGTGACATCAGGAAAAAGTCTCTGCAAGTATGTGCATATAAGGAAAAACAACAGGGCAAGAGAGAGAAATTGCACTTAATGTGTCCCCTTGTCATCTTGCAGCCTTCACAGCCCATGCAGACCATCTGTGCTATAAAGACCTGGAGTCCAAGCAAAGTGTTTTAATGGCTTTAATGTCTTTAGGAGGGCTGTAACCTTGGTCCTGGAGAACCCCAGAAGGCCCATCATAGCAAAGCAGGGGGTCTCTTAATGTACTAAGCAGATGACAGGGAAGCAGCGTTCACGCACAGCAGAGTAACTCAATCTGCAGGAAGTCTGCACATTTTTTCTCTGCTCCTACGACTCCTTTGTCCAAACTCTCAAAACAAAAGGGAAAACATGTCAAAACTCCCATTAAAAAAATAATAGCCTCCACCTGCTTTCCTCCTTTTTCTCATTCTGCCCTGCTTTTCTTTCTAATGACTAGCTTGGGAAAAAAAAAACCTTCAGGATACCCGCTATGCACCAGTCATCTACCTCAGTGCACACATTCCAAGCACACGCCAAGCACTGAAAAGCACAAACTATGTGGTCTCTCATGCCTTCTGTGCCAATGAGATTAGAGATGCAAATATTTACCCGAACTCGACTTTGGGTTTCTCTCATTTTAACACAGGCTAGGGACGGCTCGGACACTGCGTGGTAAATGAGTGGCCAAGTGATGTGATTCGATTAGCACGAAAAAGACGCACAAATAAATGCTGAGTACGGATGCACCAAAATGAAAATTCTTGGTCGAAACCGAACAGGTTTGGGCTTAAAGAGAGATCGGCTTCATTGGCGTTCAGAAGGGTTCGGGCCGTATTCTGTCAGGCTTGGACTAGGTCTGGTCTACTTTTTAAGCCTGATTACAGCTCTAAAAGAAATCCCCCACCCTAACATTGGAACTCTTTAGCTTTCAACATAAAATCCCATCAGGTCTAGACATTCTATCCCATGTGGCTAAATGATCAACATCAGCTGCTCTAGAAAACACAACTAAAACTATTCAAACTCCAAAACACACAAATCAGGTGATACATTGGGTGTTGTGTGTCAACGAGACACTCGTAAGAGCTCCCTGTGGTCAGGTTAGCCTTTGGCCTGAGGAACATAAAGTAGTAACTACATTTGTATCGTTGTCACTGCTTCTTAACACAGGACACAAATGTCTACCTCATCCCATTTCAGCAATGAATAACCACTGGAAATGAACGAGTCTGCATGACTGAGAATCCAGAAGAAAATTTGCTATAAAGCATGTAATTATTCAAACAGATGGTGGTGGGGGAAGCAAAAGGATCTGGCTGTTTTTTCACTTTCGTTTTACCAGACATTAGATCAGTGGGGCTACAGAAAAATAATTGAGTAAAGAAGGGGATAAAACTATAATAATCTGAATAAAAGACAGATTCCATGAGACCTGTGGAAAAAAAACAGCAAGAAATTGGACTCGTGTGCATGTGTCTTAGTGTGCCGACTATCAACCAATTTTGAAACAAATTCTAAAGGAAAGTAAAAGCCAGTGGGAAAAAAATACCCTAAAGCTTTATATGCCAGCTTCACAAAGCAAGAGAAACTCATCACACATGGCCATTGTGATTCCTGCTGGAGATTATTGGACATTCCGGAAAAAAAGTACTCCAGCCAAGAACAACTTGTTCTTGCATTTTTCTTATTTTCCTTCCCGAAGTGGATAGTCGCTGTGTTCAAAATGAGGTGGCACTGCAGGAAGACAGAACTGATCTGGGTCAAGGAGGCAAGGCATAGATTGAAATGGCAATAACTGTGCATAAAAATAACAAGGTATAAAGATGCCGCAGCGTGTTTTGAACATATCAGTAAGTGTGGACGTGAGATAGACTAGATTTCAAATTGTGGTGAGAGAATTTTAGCTTGTCAGTCGTACTGCATCAGAAAATAAAGTATAAATACATGTTCATTTAAAGCTGCTGGGGACGATAACTACCACATTTTTTATAAAAACAGTTCAAGACATATTATAGGCCTCATAGGTCAATAAATCAAAGGTAATTCTTTCGAAAAACGGAATTTACTCAAAAGGTTGACATAGCTGCTGGCTAATTTTTTTTATTGACTCCACAATAAACAATGGGTTTGCTGACAAATGGTCATGGGACTTGAACTTTGGCAAAGTTTTGCACATTACGTTGTGGAATTTGGAGTCCTATAGAAGAATGGCATCGAAGGGGAAAGGTTTCTTGAACAAGATTTTTTAATTCATTTTTACCGTGATTTCCTATGTTTCTTTGCCAGACAGAGGACAGTGATTCACTTGATATCATTTTTGTTCACAGTGTTCATAGTCATATGATGTCACTCTGATTTTGGCCAGATTTGGTTGTTTCTGGACCTTTCGATCTGTGAAAACGCCATAAATGTCACTTTGGCAGTGTTGGGGGAACACTGGCATCCTAAGAAAAAAATCAATTCGGCGATATATCGCAATATTTCACAGTGCGATTATGGGTGTGAAATTGAGGTTCTGGTGAACCCTTATTAATGCAGTACTTAGAGCGTTAAACTACCTCACTCCTCAATGCATTTTAGCCTGGAAGTTGATCGCACTTTATTTTTATAAAACATACTGGGTATTTTTATATACGATGTATGAGGTTACTTTTTTTTTTACAATCAGAATCAAAAGTTTAACTTTTTTAAAAAAATATATAATTTCACAGTTTGATAAACAAACCACTTATTTTTTTAACACTTCTTGAATTACAGCTAGTTACCATTTACTTCGCAAGTTTAAGACAAATTAAATAAATTGTATTTTATACCTTTTTATACTTGAAAAGGAAATTTGTTATTATTGATATCGCTATATTTTGCGATACTTATTGTACTGTTTAGTATCACGATATATTGTATTGTGACATGCAAATCATGTATTGTATCGTCAGTTTCATGTAGGGCTGCTCAATGAATGAAAATATTGATTACGATTTTGATTATTACACCCAACGATTACAAAAATAACAATCAAGAAAAAACAATTAATATGATTTCGATAACGATTTTTTTAAACAAGTTTTATTTGCTAAATAAAACAAACCCACTATTTCGGATTTCTATTTGAGTTGTTTAATCAACACAGATGCAAGCTCCTCCCCTCCACCCCGCCCCTCTCAAAGCCAATGCTAGCCTGCAGGCCAACACGAGGAAAGTTGTTGCTAGTGGTCTTGAAACAAGGCAGGAGATATGCAGCAAAAACGCTTGGTAAACAAGTGGCAAGTCAAATTCTCTTATATGGGAACACTTTGGGTTTGATGATGAAGACCAAGAGCAAAGACACATCACATGCAAGAATTGTTTTGTTTTATGCAAGAGTGAACATACTGATTTATGTGTGCGAAGAATTTTATTTATGTTTAAGGAATATATTTTATGTTTTTCTTTGTACAGGAAATAAATGACTTTTTGGTTGACAAATAATCATTGAATAATCATGATTTCAATTATGGCTAAAATAATTGCGATTATTATTATTATTATTATTTTTTTATAATCGAGCAGCCCGAGATTCATGGCAATGCACACCCCTAGTAGTAGATGAGTACAACTATTGGATGAAATACAGGTACAGTTTGAAAACTGTTTTTGATCTTCTGGGCAATAGACCTCAAGAGAGAAGTTTAAAACAAATATTGGACAATTTATATGTGGGAGTTTTGGTGATGATTCACTTTTCTATTGGGAAGCTGTACGGAGGATACTTAACATTCTTCTCTCTATCTCTCTACTAAACACACTCTTGCAAAAACAAACAATTCACAGTCACAAAAAGTGAGAGCCACCCAAAAACTGCCAGAAACCCAAACACAGTCCAAGGTCAATAGAGTGGGCTCACTGAGTTGAAACTACCATCTCTGGCTTTCATTACCAGAACCAGAATCATCCCAGTGATGCAGGGACACACAAGTCCGGGTAATGTTTTTCCAGCTGTTTGTCTCTGTGACTCTGGCAAGGCTCCAAATTTTATCTTCAGGACAAAAAATACTCTTCACATTGTGATATATATATTCAGACATTGCAATTCTTAAAAAAAAAAAAAATTCTTAGAAGGGGTCACAACAGAAAAACTGACCTTGAATATGAGATCACCCCAAAAACTATTACATTTACAGATACAAAATAAATTAAAATCCAAAAGGTAGAATTTTGGGAAAAGAGTGGCTGAACTCAATGGCCAGTTTATTTCAGGGTGCATCAATCAATCAATCAAAGACACATCAAAAGCAATGTAGCATAGGTTTAAAGCCCTTCAAGAATTCTAAATAAACAATAAATTAAGCACGGTCCAGAACAGGATAGTCTCTACCCAACTAATTGAGCAAATGTTTCATTGGCTGTCAGACGTTGTGGTTCCAAAATGGGATCATGTTCCCATAAGGCAGTATGTTAAACTCAAGGCCTGGGGGCCAAATCTGGCCCTTCAGAGAATCCGATACAGCCCGCAGGAGAAAGTGATTTGAATCATTGTTGAAAGAACTCTACATTTTCCCAAAATCCTGCAATTTTTTCTCAAAATATTCCACAAAATCCCCCTCAAATTTAACAAAAATCTCCTCAGACTGGAACACACTCGTTCCAGACTCGTTTAGTGTTATTAATCCACAACAGTCAGTTTAGATGCATACGGAATTTGAAGCACATTTATGAAATAATTTATTAAAGGTATCATTGCAGTCCTAACAAATCCGACGTGGCACACCCTTGAACAAAGCTGCAGCCATGATGAAACTCTCAGGTCAGTCTGATCCTGATCCGCAGAGATGTTTGAGAAACACACACACACACACGCAGACAGACGCACGCACGCACGCACACGCACGCACACAGACACACAGACAGACAGAGATGCCTTGCTTTTATAGAGATTTTGTTCTAACAGCCATTTGTGAATGAAATACCTTTGATACACCCATCCTTTTTTCTCATGTTCAACTTTAACAAACTAATTTTTAAAGAAACAAGAACAATCTTTTAAACCCACCTATCTTGATCAAGGTCAAACAGAGTTATTGACTATTGGTCTCAGAGCAATGACCATTTCATATTGGAAAAGTCAGCAGTATATCACAAGCCAAATACAATACAGATTGATTACTTCTATGGCCAATTCAGTGACAAATAACTCTACATATGTTTTAAACAACTATATTGTTAAGACCAAGGTAAGAAAAAAAAGTTAAACCTGAACAACTCAACTGACCGGCGTATCACTTACTTTTCTACTTTTTATAGCTAGTTTTTAAGCCATTTTTGACTGATTTCAGTGTGCTTTAGTATGAACCTTTTAATTGAGAAAGTAACTATCAAAAGATGGGCTTACACTCATTCTTTAGAATCTGCTTATAAAAGCTGAGCAGTTTCTTGCTAGGTGTGTATTTTATTTTTTCATTGTGATGGTGAAAAGCCATTTTTCAGCCAAGCAGAGAGAAAATCTGTTCCCATGTTGATAAACTGCTGAATTTCCTGCCACAGATGCCAAATGACCAGACTTTGGTTATCAAAGAAAAATCTCTGTTGGCACGATTGCAGATATGTAACAAAGTGTTTTAAGAGAGATTGATGAATAAAAATTACGTTTAATTGAAGGAAATCATGCTAAAAGTCTGTCAATGAATCATCAAAGTGGGAAAATTGGGGTTGGTTGCTTGGTATCAGAAAGTGTTTTTTAGTGAGTTTCATATATATTCTTACATATTTTGTTTTCAAGGTATATAAAACCCATTTTTGTTATTTTTCAAACAAAAACATCATATACTAATACTATATATCCCAACACAAAAACACACAAAAAATAAATATATATATATATATATAGACACAAATAAGAATAAAGAAAGTAATAACAAAATTCAACTTTATACATAAATATATAATAAATAATAATAATAACAACAGCAAAACAATAAAATTACATCACACAAACAGGTCAACAAAGATAAAGTAAAACCTGTGGAAATACACAGAAATATGTAAATTTATGCATACAAAGAAATTACGGTGTGTTCCAAGTTGGTCGATACAACCCATTAATATCCTGTTACACAAGACTGTTAAATATATAGAAAGTGTTTGGGCTGGGTTTCGCCAGGTACCTCGTGATTCAATATATCGCAATTTTATTTTACTTTATTCTATTTCCACAGTAACGATATTATCGGTGATAGGGCAATAATCACTATATCACAGAAAATTTCATCTACGATACATCACGATATGTGTGTCGCTGAAGAAATTCAAAATGTATCTACTGCACTAAATCCATTTCACAGGAATTACAAAACATTGTTAATCAATTTCACATGAATGACAGCCAAGTAAAATAAAGTGTATACTGCGCGCGCGCACACACACACGCACACAATATTTTTTTCGTCATGTCTTGTATGTTGCAATTAAAATAAATAAATGTAAAAAAAAAATCAATATTTGGTGCCAATGAATCAATAACGTATCGCGAGACTAAACCTTGCGATATATCGTCATATCGATATTTTGACACATCCATAGAAAGTGTTTTGAGAGAGGATAATGAATAAAAATTACACTAATATGAAAGAAATCATACTAAAAATCCATCAATAAATTATCAAAGTAGGAAAATTGGGGTTGGTCGACTGGCATCAGATATTTTTAAAGAAAAATGATTATAACTTAATGTTTTGTGTAACGTTTGGGGCTCCTTGGTAGATCAAGCAGCTTGAAATTCAAAACTGTCTCCTTCCTGATAACCTCCAGCTCAAATTTAGACCGTCTCCTCCTCATGGTCAAGGTCCTGATCCGTCCATTCACTCTTATTATAAATAAATAATATTTGTGTGTGTGTGCCAGCCTGTGTGTGTGGGTGTGCATGCATGAGTGGGGGACATTACTCTTGCCCCATTTGACGGTTTTGGGTTGTACTGTGTTATTATTAAAGCCTTCCCTTGGCCGCTTCCTTCCTGCCTCCAATGACACCCTTACTGACTATAAATCAACTGCATGAGATCCCTGTAAATCATATAGGATGTGTGTGTATTAGCCTAGTTGTGTGTGTCCCTGACTATTACAGAGGTGCACTAATACATTGTTATTACAAAATAAAAATACAAACTATTTACAAATGACTGTCTTTTTTAGAGCTTTTCACCTATGGAACAAATTTCCTAGTGACCTGAAAGATATGTCAACTTTACGCATATTTAAATTTACCAATCTTAATGTATATATCAAGTTTTTTTTTTGTTGGTGTAATAAAAATGTGTCTTAATGTACCTTTTTAAGTAATATTTCTGTATATCTTTAACTGTTTCTGTTCTTACATGTACTAGAATCTTGAAGATTAGCAACCACCACGATGCAAGCTAATGAGGATCCAATAAACAAATAAACACACAAAATTAAAACAACAATGCACATAACAGCTCAAAAAATATGATATAATAATACAAACTATATACAAATGTCTATCTTTTTTAGAGCTTTTCACCTACGGAACAATTTGCCTAGGGACCTGAAAGACATGTTGACTTTACGCATATTTAAAAATCTTTAAAATCATATTTTTAATCAATAATTAATTTGTTGGTGTAATAACATTTTGTGTTGATGTACCTTTTTATGTAATGTTTCTATATATTTTTAACTGTCGAGCAACCACCACGGTGCAAGCTGATGGGGAATCCAATGAAAAAATAAACACAGGTAAAATTAAAACAATAATGCACATAACAGCTTAAAAAATACAAAACTATTTTAAATTATTATTATTAATCTTATTTTATTTCTTGTAATACCTTCTTCTTCCCCCTGTAAATATGTATATATCTGTATCATTTTTAGATTATTTTTTTCAATTTATATATATATATATATATATATATATATATATATATATATCTTTTATTATTGTATTGTTTATTTTATTTTATCTTCATTGCTCTATTTTTCTGGTGTCTTTTGGGTTTTTCTGTGTTGTCTTTTTTATTGCACTTTTTTATTGAGCTGTCACGACAGTAAATTTCCCCACTGTGGGATGAATAAACAATACTATACTCCAGTGTTTCCCAAACTTTATTGCCCCATGTACCCCTTAGCCTTTATTTCTTATCACAAGTGTTATACATTATTTATTTGTGTCTGCAGACTCGTCTAAACTCTTTTCTGTGTCTCGTCCAACATTTACCTTGAATTTAAGTCTTTTTTTATTCAATTATTTCTGATGTTTTGCTCATTTTAGAATTTGAACTTCACCTTTTGGCGTATTTTAAAAAGTTGTGCCACAAATTATTATTGTTGGATGAGAAAAAAAAGTCTGAGTGTATGTAAAAAAAAATCTATAATGTTAAAAAATAAGGTGAAATGTTTCAATGTACCCCCTGAGAGGTGTTCAAGTACCCTTAAAGCTACATGTACCCCAGTTTGGGAACCGCTGCTCTACTCATTACTTGTAATGTAATGTTTGCACTTGTATTTAATCAACAGCCTTTTACTTAATTATGTATGTTTTTCCTTTCTCTTTCTTTGCTTAATGTAACAAAAGTAATTTCCCCTTTGGATAAATAAACTACTTCTGATCCTGATGTTTAGCTTATCATGTGTATTGCATTGTTATTTATGGTAAATGTGAAGTGATTTCATGGCTTTATGATTTAGAAAAAGGACATTGACTCTGGCGTAGATGAAACCCGAATGTAAGCAAATACAGCGTTTGTTCAAGTAAATCTGAAAATATCCATCGTGAACAACTTCCCAAAAGCTCAAACTGGATAAATAAAGCTTTCTGAAATAAACTCCAGTGCACAAAAAAAGAAGTCAGGTCTCATTCTAAGATCATTTGTGATTGTGTTGACACCCCCTGCTGGGCTCAAGATATCACTACCACACTGAGAGTGCAGTCTGAGCCGTGAGCCACAATGCACTACTACATCCAATCCCACTTCCAGCCAGGGCACAACACACTGAAGTTAATGAGACACTCCAACCAAAGTGGTGCCTTCCTGCAGTTTCACATCACTCCAGTGAGGAAAAAAAAAAAGGACAAGCAAAAAAAGAGCTGTATTGCATTATACGTCGGTTTTCTAAAAATGTTGACGCGTGTGTCCTGTGAGTGCGGACACAAACGATGTCTAGCGTTTGTCGTTCTCCTAGCTAAGGAGTAGGAGAAGAACACTGTACAGCTTCTGAAGACACCGTCAAACCACAAAAGAGCTTTTGTGCATCCACAGCAAAACAATGCAGCTTAGCTGAGCTATGAGAAGAAAAAAAAAGAAAAACTAAATCTGTATCAATAGAGGATCACAATTAGCCCACATTGGCAGTAGCAGTGCCAGATTAGACACAGGATGTCGCTTCCATTTCCTGCACTATTCGGTCCTCCAACTTGTTTGCCTTTTCACATGTAACTACAGTGACGCACATTAGATGAAGAAATGTAACTTTTGCATTTCTCGCAACTCAGAGGTAACCATGCAACTAGGGCTGGGCAATATATCTTGATTCAATCGATTTTGGCGATATAGAAAATGACAATATCACTTGTATCAAAATAAATCAATACACTTTTTTTTTTTCATTTTTACCTGTTTTGATTTGTACCATCATACAAGTATTTAATATTATTCATAGAGTACAGTCAAACAGTGTCCTTCTTTACAATGTTTCCATATTTCTTGAGATTTTGTATTAAAATACTTGTTTTAGGAGTCTCTAGTTTTGCCAGAATAATTATTTTAAAAATCTGTTTTTTTGTTTGTATTAGTTCCGTGTAGAAATTTAAAATTCCCCAATAGGGCAACTCGTGGCCTGGGGGCCACATGCGGCTCCTGGTCTTATTTTCTGCGGCCCCCAAAACAAAACCCCTCAGAATTCAGTCAGTTAAATGCACACGTCAACTAAAGTACACATAGTAACAACAAAAATCTACAAAATTACTCATACAATACACAAAATGACTAGGGCTGGGCAATAGATCGAGATTCAAGATATAACGAGTTTTCAATTTTGGCGATATAGAAAATTACAATATCGCCTATATCGATATATATATAATTTTATAGCTTATACTCATTTTAGGAATCGCTGCTTTTGCTACTTCTCAGAACAACAGTGCATCCTAACCCAAACCTTCCCCCTAAGCAAGCCACACTACAGAACTCACTCACATGTGCTGTCCCTTATAGGAGAAAAAGCCAAAAGTGGCACATATTGTGCAGCGGTTTGTTAATAAATGTGCCTGTGTGGCATTTTTCATCAGCAAATGTAACCCAGAACTGTCTCTTTGGTAAGAATTTGAACCGCTTTGAGAAAAAATATTGATATGAGTTTTGGTCCATATCGCTCAGCCCTACATGCTACACAATGTGCTTATGGAATGACTTTTGCAACACACTGTCAGACGGCTAACTACGGACTATTGGGCACTGAGCCATTCCCGTTAACATGATTAAGGTGAATGTATCTGCAAATACATCAATATCACAGAAGGACCTTAACTTTTTCAGCTTTATAGTAGAATCATCAATGCCATAGTGCAGTCACAGCTAATTGCATTTGCCAGTGTTCGTGACTTTTCTTTTTTTTCCCCCTCAAAATAGTCCAGAGGAAAATATAAACAACCAGAAATGCTAATTGCCTTGTGCTTACCTTTCAGCATGCTGTGGCCTTGCAATACATCCCTTGAAATCAGCACAGAGTAGAAGCTTTGTGAGAAGCCAGGCCGACAGGGACCTTGGGAGACAGTCTCCCCATTATTCCTCTGTAGGGAAGATAATAGAGTGCAAGACATTGATAAACATGGATTCCATTGATTTCTTATCTGTTCAGCCATGAGTCGCACAGATAGAGCATATGGAGCGGCGATTAAAGGGAACCACATAAGCAACAAGTTGATCAATTTGTTTTCATGGAAACGGCTGAAAGAAATACTGACACTAGGTGTTGAATATGGACTACACAGTGGTTTATCTACAAATAATGTTCAATACAGTGAAAAGGAATTGAGATAGTTGTGTTTATGCATATTATGCACTTTAAAAAAAAAGCTGTGTTTATTTCTACATAACTGTTCATCAGCACTTTCAGGGAAGTTTGTATCTATATCAAATGCTTAGTTTGGGTTAAATTATCTGATCCAGACACTTTATGGTGATGCCAAGAGAACTGTGAATATTTACAGCAAAATTTCATTCAGTTTTAGTCATAGTATTGTGAATAAAATGCAAATTCGGTCAAATTTAGTTAGAATCAGATATACTTTAATGATCCCAGGGGAGGGGTTATTTAATCACTTAGTCATCAGGACTATTTTAGTCAATAAATGACTAAAATATAAAGAGTTTCTATATGTATTTTTATTTTTTTGAGATTCAGTTACCATTTATGAACCTTGTATGGGGTGGTATTAATGTTTTTAAATACACAGACAGATTTGATCAATCATGTGTACGACCACATGATCACATTACATGAGTTCTGATTGGATTTCGTTCAGAGTGACAAAATTATGGTTTAACTTTTATTGGTTGGCAAAAAATATCAATATTTGTTCGTATGTATTTCATCTAATTAGTCCTAGTCTTGTTATTGTCGCTTTAAAAAAAAATGTAGTCGACGAAATCTATGACGAAAATTAACACTTGGCCAGGAGTAGGTGGAAAACAACACCAAAATCTCTTTTCTTTTTTAACATTAACGCCAAAATGACAGAGTTGTGCAAAATATCCGAAAAAAAAAAAAATGGAAGAGAGAGAAGCAGCAGATTCTTGAATTTAGGGGCGAGTTGGAAGTGAAGCGCCCACCGGCACCGACTTCATCCCAGTTTTATTGATTATATGACGAAACCACGTTGAGAAGCACCTTATAACGCTGAAGTTCAGCTTAGGGTAGTGACTTATCACTGAGTGTAGAGAGCTCGTTCATTTTAGTTGTAGATAAAGAACACAGACATAATCTCGCCTGTGGTTGATTAAACACTGCCGCAATTGAACTTGTGTAGTAAGATAATGCGGAAAGGCAAAGGAATACATGACCTGTGTGGACCTTTTTGGACTCTAAAGTGTTACTTTTTCACTTCTTTTCTTCCGTCGCACGCGGACACCCATTAGTGAGCCAATTAAGACACTTGTGAGGACATAACGAGCGGCTTCACGCGCCCCGCTGCTCCTGCTGCTGCTTTACGGACACTACTGACGCTCCTCTGCCTTCATTCATTCATATTTTTCCATTTACTCATTCGAATCGTAGTCGTGTTTCATTAAACGGAAAGGGGAAAAGCCCGGAGTTCTCACCCAGAACGCGTCCAGAACCAGCGCTGCTGTCAGGACCAGAGCCAAGTCAGTTCTCATGGTGGCGAGGAAGCGAGTCAGTCCCAGCTGCTTCAGCCTGGCCAAGGAAGCACAAAGGCGGTGTGTGCGTCAAGTCTTTCCTCCGTACGTGTGTAATTCCCCCCTCTCTGTAGCTTTAAGGTGTGGGTAAACGTCCACTCCGCGCCGTGGTGAGAATGCCGCAGTTATGTCCCGACTTTCCCCGGCTGTGTGATGTGCAGGTGAGCCGCTCAGCACCGAGGCTCAGCCAGCGTCACTCCCCTCTCCCTCCTCCTCCTCCCCCTCCACCCCCTGCGATCACCCAGTGCAGGAAAACTCCAACACACGCACTTAAAGACACACTCAGTGACAGAACACGGAGGGTTTCAATCCAACGTGAATCAAACGTTGCTCTGTTCAAACCTGCAGGTGTTCAAATGTGTGGGAAAACTAATAATTCACTCAACAATCCTGATCCATCCACATGTGTCAACCTCATTTCTCGCAACTTACTCTTCTTTAGCACAGAGGTGAGCATCTAAGCGTATGTTAAACTCAAGGTTCGGGGGCCAAATTTGGCCCTTTAAAGCAGTGGTTAAAAATCAGGGGTAAGCAGAACCAATGCATGGCCCCTGAAAACCTGCAATCCTGGCATTTTATGTTGAAAGTGTATATATATACAACCCCCGGTGCTATTGGTACGGTTACCGAAGTACACGTATGTAGCGTGTTCGGGTTAGGGTTATAACCCAATATCGCAACAATTTTTAGGGGTAGAATTTGGGTTAGGGTAAGGTTTAGTCTTAGTCACAGGACCTAAACTGACCAATGACTGACCTATCACGTGACCTAAACTGGCCAAATAGGGGAGCTGCGTACGAATAGAATGCCGGTGTATTGATATGGCAATCGTACGGCTAGCCACTGCCTTTTTTGTTGGTTGTGTCACGTGATAGGTCAGTCATTGGCCAGTTTAGGTCACGTGACTAAGACGAAACCTAACCCTAAAAATTGTTGCGATATTGGGTTATAACCTAACCCTAAGACGCTACGTGCTTGTACTTCGGTAACCATACCAATATCACCGGGGGTTCGTACAGCAACCGGACAAATAGACACTTTCTTTTTTGTTTGTTTTCTTAAGTTCAATAAATAAAATTTTTTGCGAATGATTTTTTTTTTTTTGTCTCTTTCAATGTCATTAAAACGAACAAATAAATTAAAAAAAACAAATCCGTTATATTGAGCAGGTTTTACATTGTCACGATGGGCAATACCGACTAAAACCCTTATCTCAAAATTTTATCTCAAAATAGCAATACTATATAAAACTCGATATTTTAAACTCAATAAATTCTGACCAGAAAGACAACTCAGGGTTAAATTTGCTGATGCGAAATGCCATACATGCATATTTATTAACTAACAGCTGCACAACATGTGCCACTATTGGCTTTTTCTCTTATAAGGGACAGCATGTGTGAGTGTGTTCTGTAGTGTGGCTTGTTTAGGGGAAGGTCTGGGTTTAGATGCACTCAGAAATCCATCTAACTGTTCCATGCTGTTCTGAGAAGTACAGAAAGCAGATACTCCTAAAAAGAGTATTTTAATACAAATTAAGATATAGAATAAAAATATAATGATATAAACGATATTGTACTTTTCAATATCCCCATAATAGAAATATTAATATATCTAGAATCTTGATATATTTCCCCTCACTGAAGACGGAAGTGGGCTAAACCCTCGCGCATACACCCTAGGGGACTTGAACATGGTGCAAGGGGTGCTTAAAACATTTATGAATTTCTTTTTAACATCATGAGTAATTTCACACACGGTGTTTGTCTGCAACACAGTTTTTCCACCTTCTGACATTAAAAGACATATAATGTAGCCTTATTCTTCTACTTAATCATTCCTAATGTATGTTAAAGGTTTTCAAACTACCAAATATTTAAGCAAACATAGTCCTGGATATCAAATATGTATGAATGCACACTATACACTAATAGTTTTGCTGCTTTCATGTCTGAAAACTAAATTTAGTCATAGAATGTCCGGGGGGAAACAGGCCCGTTCAAAATGTGTTCTTAACCAGAGTAAACTGTATAAGTTGACGTGTATAAGCCACTGTTTCTCCAGTATACTCTGCTTTACATACTTTAAATATAATTTATGCGTGGAAGTGCAACCTAGGGCACATCAATGTTTGAATTGCTTATTTTCCCCTCCTACTATCTGCCCCTCACTTGAGATCAAACTCGTCAATCTTTGGCCCCTGAACTAGAATGAGTTTGACAGCCCCTGGTCTGTAGGATTCAAAGGTCCCACATGTGCTGTTTAACACTACATTGTTATAAGTGCATCCATTGCATCGGCTTTTCCAAAAAGGTGCAATTATGTGCAAATTAAAACAACAGCAGTATCGTTGATGTGAATCAATGAATAGTTAATGGACCAACATCACTGTGCACTTGAGTAGACACAAAGCTCTTGGAATCATTAGTCCCCAATAGTGAGACATGTGCGGTACAAGATGAGAGGATGCCAGTGTGGTTGAGAGACTCAACAGAGGACGTTTCAAATCTGGCACTCATGTCACCAGCGTCTTGATTGGAAGACGACCATTTTCACCTCTTCTACAAGACTACAGTAGATCTATCTAGTATGGACAGATCAATCCATTTATCAATATTAGGTTAAATTGCACGGTTTTGCACAAGAAAAATTAGATAATCCTGAAAGAAAATCTTTTCTTACTGCATAGGTGTTTCTGGCTATAGGCGGACAATGCATTTGCATGCGCTCCAAAGCTGAGTCTTTACCCTCATCAGAGGAAAATGAAATAAACTCGTCTTTATCCCCTAATGTTTTTAAAAAGCATGAGGATACAAGTAAAAAAAAGCTGTGGGTGATGTTTTGACTCCATTGTGCAGTGCCAGCTCACAGGTATTGAGAGAATGATTGACAGATATCTACCAGTCAGCTCCTAGCAGTTCCTGGACCATGTAATGAATTGGGAGTCTCGCCACGTAGTTACGCAAACAAGGAGCCCCCAAACAGCATGTTGCATAATGTCTCCTTAAAAGCCTATTAGCTCTACCAGTATGGCTCATTTTACCTTGAAAAGTTAGAGAAATATTGCAATATTAAGAGAAAAATATTTTAAATATCGTCCAAATTAAATAAGAATACAAGACGGGGGGGGGTGAGATGGGAGCCATGTCTACTCCAATATTGGTAATAGGTGTGCTTGTCATAGAAGAGAACACATTTTGTGATTTATTTCATTTTCGGGCTTTTATTCTGTAAAATAAAACAGAGAGGGTAGCAGTTTAACTTGGAGTAACTTGGAGCATGGTAAATTTGAATCATGTAAATAAGTTACGGCTGGGCGATTTGGAACAAAACTCATATCTTGATATTTGTTCTCAAAATGGCACTCTACAATAAAAACCTCGATATTTTTAACTCAATAAAGAGTTACCAGAAAGACAATTCTCAGTTACATTTATTAACAGACAGCTGCACAATATGAGCCACGATTGGCTTTTTCTCCTCTAAGGGACAGCACGTGTGAGTGATTTTTGTAGTGTGGCTTGTTTAGGGGGTGGGTTAGGATGTACTCAGTGATCATCTTACCTTGCTTTTCATTCTGTTCTGAGAAATAGCGAAAGTAGCAACTCAATAAACAAGTCTTTATGAAAAAATAAGCTATATAAAAAAATATATATATATATATTGATATAGATGATATTGTAGTTTTCAATATTGCCAAAATAAAAATCTCAAGATATCTTGAATCTCGATATATTGCCCAGACCTAAAACGAGTGTCTCATACATGCATGAAAAGTTACAAACTTAAAGCTGGGGTACTCAAATTGTTTTCTCTAATTAAAAAAAGATTCTTATTAACATCATATATATTGTAAAAGTAATAATTTCTGAAAAAATCTAAGTCTGCGTGCTGTCTGTGCCTTATTATTAAGTATTTTAGTTAATAAAATCCCGGAAGACAAAATGTTGGCGGTCACCCCCTCCAGCTGCAATCACAGGATTTAAAGAATGGAGGGGTGAGCAGAGCCCACAAAGGAGCGTCCTCATTGGCTGCCGCGATATATAGTGAAGCGCGTGCACAGCGCGAACTTGTTTTGGTCTTGAACTAACTTTGGATGCGCAAGTGACTGTTTTCCTTCTAGACAGGTAATCTAATGTTCAATTTTCCGATATTTTGTGTGCATCCTTTTGCGTGGCGACGCGTTTTACCGGTAGTGCACGTTCAGCTCTCTTGCGCGATTTTGTGCACTTCCAGAAAGGAGGAGACTGGGAGGGATTATCAGAGTGGGGGGTGGTATTTACGGTTCAAATTCAGTCATGTCCCTCTGTCATGGTTCAAGATTCAAATAGTGCAGCTTTAACTATTAAACTACGTGTACAGTTAAGTCAACCAATGATTGAAGGGCGAACAGTTGTCCAATTTTCACTTCCTGTCTGTCTGGGCTGTTTTAGACATCCATGGCAATGCCAGAGTTTCCTACTGAACATGAATGGGCCGCTTGAATGTGCCTGCCACATTTTGACAAGCACATTTTAAATTACTGTAACTCTGCCAATATTTGCCTTATTGTAAAAGATCTATCAGTTTCTGAAAGATAAGGTGTTGATGTTAACAACCATCATGGGTCATTACAATAATTTTACTTACAAACGTGTGACGGAAGCATTAAAGCAGCCGCTTTGTTTGATGAGAACAGTGGACATGGGGATAAAATAATTGGATTAAACATTAAAAAACAAAAAACTTCAGCGTATTTGAAAAACTTTAATAAACAGGTAGGCTTAATGAAGCTTGAGTCAAGTGCTGATAATGAATAATACATGAAGTAGCATTGCTCTGTCTTTCTTTACATGTAATACAGGAACATGAAATTGTTGAGACAGGCAGATCAACAGGTGAGATGGAGAGTGAACATGATCTATTAAAATTCACCGTATGTTTTGTGCTTTATTTTTTTGTTTCAAATCCACATAAGAAGTCTTTTTTTTTTGGAGGAATGGACTCTTGTTTCAAATGTCTTCAAGATTTATTAGTGCAGCCAATAAATTGCACATAGCGCCGTTGCACTAAATCAACAATACTTTGGTTTCTACGCCCTCGCATGGATGGATGTTTTTCCATAATGAACTGAATGAATGATGCCTGTAGTTTTGAGTAAATCATTGTGGTACTTTATCCAAAATGCTTGCTTGAATGTAAAATATTATAATGTCGGTTGTGTAAGCCTAAAGCTGCTGGAGACGCTAGCTATTATTATTGTTTTTTTTTATCAGATAAAGACATAGTTTAAGCCTAATAAATCAATACAATGATTCAAGCAGCAATTTAACCTTATACATATTTTTTGAAGCAAATTAACTTTGATTAATTGATTTATGAGGCCTACACCAGCTTTTCTCAACTGTTGGGTCGGGACCAAAAACTGAGTCGCGGACATGTACTGGGTGGGTCGTGGATAATACCTGATGTCGCTCATTCTGGACTTGTCTTTGATTTTGTTATTTGTTGTTATTTTGTAAAAAGGCATATTGCACAGGAAAACAGATTTAATTAAAAAAAAAGAAAGATTGCTTTTGGTGATTTATTGACCATGGCAAAATGTGGTTCCAGGGTGTGACCAGTTGAGAACCACTGATCTACACCATGTGCTTATCTGATAAAAAAAAAAAGTATAGTAGAATGTAATATATATGTGTTGGCATTATTAAATGCAGGCTTAATAAAAGTGTCAAATGTATCAGATGAAGACTCAAAACCATATCTGATTTGTCTACAATCCAACAGCACAATCACAGTAACTGCTTTTATCAGAATCTGACAGTGTAGTGCTGGCAATAAGATCCTTACTTCTTCAAGCACACTGCATCTATCTGCCAAACTCCCATTGTGTACTGCCTCTGTAGAGTACTCCACACTTCATTATATCTTCATATTTTACTCCAGTCAAAAGAAAAAAGAGAACCTTAAACCCAGGGAAGAGTAAACACCCAGACGTTGGGGGTATGTTGGCAGCAGGGGAACAGGAGACAGTCGTCTGGAAGCTTATTCTAAGGAGGAAAGTTGTCTTGCTTTTCCTAATAATAATTATTTCATTATAGCAACTGGAATGCCCTGTGCATTAAAACCAGTAGGGATCTGTGTGTCTGTGTATGTGCGTGTGTCTCAATGAACTGATTTGGGTTTTTCTATTGTCTGCGTTTTACTCTGAGCCAATTAAGGCATTTTTTTACAGAGTGAGGAGAGGGTGTAAAAGTGCAAAGTGTAAAAAGGGAACATTTTGATTGAAGTCCTATTCTTTAGTAAAATATTCTCTTTCTGTGCCAGCCAAGACACAACGGTTTTCTTATCACCCCTTCAAAAATTATGACTGAAGCAAGTTTAGAAACTTGGATTTTTGACGAGTAATCAGAATATGATCCCAATCCATTCCATCTGGATTATGTGCCATTATGTTTTTCTAACGCTTTTGTAAATAGGGCTCTTGTTTTGAAGTGAACTGGAAGTTTTGTCAGTAGCACAATGAAGGGTCTCTGAAAATCTCCGAAATATCAGCATGACATTCAAATGTGTTTCCGCATGTTTTATGGACCAAATGAGCACATGTTGATATTCTACTTGGTCACTTTCTCACTTAAAATGTTTTCAGAACTTTCAAAGGTGGAGAATCAAATGAGATACTGTATCTTTATAGGCAATATTGTAATTTTCTATATCACCAAAATAGAAAACTCAATATATCTTGAATCTCGATATATCGCCCAGGCCTAGTAGTGAATAGTACGGAGTATGCCATTTCGAACACAGCCCCAGACTTATTATAATTCTGGGCTTGGAGCAACACCAACTACGTACAATTGTTTGATTTGCCATCTTTGATGGTGGCAAAGTAATGCAGTGCTGAGTCACTTCAAATTGACACATAAAAGCAAACACAAGTTTTCTTAAGATTCCTTTCGTTTATTGAACCAATATATCATGAAACCTAATAGGAATGGTGTTTACTATGGGTTCAAATAATATATCATCTTGATAAGTGATTGGACTGAGAGCACAAAGCACTCCACCAACTGCGGATCATCGTCTATTCTCTTTCATTAACAAAAGCTATGCGCTCTATTGTTGGCCATGCGTGCATGTAGAAAGTCTAGAAACGTGTACTTTCATGTGCAGCAGGCATCATGCATAAGCTGTGGTCTCCGACTGGACAAATAGGCGAGGGCTGGAGGGGAGGTGTTAAAGTGATTCCATGGCAGGGTGAATTTTGAGCAGCTATGGGAGGCACTCTGTGGAGATGCCCCCAAGGCTGATGGGAAGCTTTGATCAGAGATGGAGGGACATGCCTGTTAAAAATCAGTACTTTCACATTCCTACTTTATCTCTTTGTAGTCCTCTATTTCTCAATCCCCCTCTCCCAGTTTCCATTGCTCTGTTTTTATCCCGTCATTCGAACGTTCAATATTCTCATATTTTTCTGCCCTCCCTTTGAGCCACTTTCGTTATGACACAATACTTGCATCCTCTCCCACTTTACCTTTTATTGCTCACAGAAAACCAGCGTTCAGACAAACCAATGTAGTGGCTAGATTTACTAGACCACTTTAATACCACATGCACATGACTAAAGAATAATATATTGATTAAGATTACACCTCCGCCAAGTGCCAGATATATAGATGATTGTGGTGTAGAAGTTAGGGAAGCAGGCTTGTAATCGGAGGGTCACTGGTTTGAATCCAATCTGGGTCCTTGAGCAAGTCCATTCACCCTAACTGCTCATGTTGTATGTCGCCTTGGAATCTCCTCTTTCCCAGATAATGGCAGTTATCTGTATCACTGATCCTGATCATGGTACCATGATCATTCACAGTTTTGTAATGATATCATAGGTTGTAGACGGAGTTTGAGATTAAATTAAATATATAGATCGTCCCGAGATTCACGCCAACCACAATGTGTGTAACATATACAATAATGCTGACATAATTAGTGACATAATTGATCATGTTGACTGCAAAAAATTGCAAATTTGTAAATTCATGATAAAATCAGGCCAGCGGCCGCTTTTGGCTTCATTTTTGCTGCAGTACCATACATGAACTGCTGGGTGCAGTGTCATTTCACCATTTACACTGTGAAGAAGAATTGTGCAACAGAAGAAGAACCAACCTAAAGTCTCAAAAATTTGGGACCTTTTCACTGGAAACTAATACCAGTATTTTAAAAAGAACAGCAAATTAATTCATATATATTTTGTACAGTCACTTAAAATATTTGTATGTTATGTACATTATATTAAGAATTGTAGTTTTTCGAATTAATTTGGACAAACTGTAATGAAAATCTTTGACCACTAGAGGGGCAATGCTCCTTCTGCCCCCGCAAACTCGGCGTATGCCGTAGGTCCAGTTGTATGGACCCCCCAATTTTTCCAAAATTAAAATGCGCAATCCGGGGGTCATTGAGGAACCAACCTGAGATAACTGAGTCAAATTTCATAAAGACAGATCAGTTACAAAAAGGGAAATTCCTTTTTGAAACTTTGCCTAAGAGGAGCAACATAAACGCTTTCATTTTTCAAACTGTATATTGATCCGGATCTCCTCTAAAGTTTAATGGAATCTTCCATGGTGTAACATCTATCTTTGGCTAAAATCCTGTCAAAATTGGTTAAATACTTTTGGCATAAAACAACTAAATAAACATCAAAGAAAGTATTACTTCCTCGGTGGAGGTAAAATTTGTCGCCATACATAGAAAAATAGCCAGTCAAAATTATATATCTGTGATACTTTAGTTGCTTTTATACCACAGCGGTGCATTTTTTTCTGGGGGGGAGAAAGTGTTTCTGGTGATTAGGTTTAAAGCTCGGTTTTATGTCTTTTCCCGGTTTGTTCGGCTTGGGGATTCACCGACACCAAGCAACACAAGTGAGTAAATTATTCCATTCAATTATCTGAGCATTTGCTCAATATAAATACCATCTGGGTCCTTGAAATAGATTGGTTTAAGGCCATACTAAATTATTAAACTATTCCCAGTGAACAAGTCCCAATTCCCCTTTAAATGAGGCAGACGTATGGGGTTCATACCAAGCCTCTGGTCATCTGTCATTCCGCACTTAAAGGCAGTCTGTCTGGAACACCATGACACGATTCCCAAAAGTCACATGAATTGTGGGTCATGATCGTTTTGACCCTCACTTATCTATGCTGCCAAACTCTTACCCTTTCACTCAACTAAGTAGCTTGGACTAACTACAATAGAGAGAGAGTGACCACGATGTGACTCTTGCAGTATAGACTATAAAACTAGTAGAATACACGATCCTACTGATTGTGTGAAATCACTTTGGAACGTAATGTATTTAGCAGAGTGAGAGCACAGCTTCTTCTTCTTTTTTTTATTTTTCCACATGACCTCATTCAATCTCACTCTCACTCAGTCCAACAGACAAGGCAGACCCAAAGCAAAAAAAAAATGTTTTAATTTTTTTTATTCAGCCATCCCTTTAGGGTCCAAATCAGAAAGTGAACATATGGCTGCACTGGAAAGTGCAGCAGACACTATTCTCTAAACGGCCTTCGCTTAGTGCTTCAGCGTCTCTGTCGCTTTGAGTGGAGGAGCGCTCACAGCAGCATCCACAACATAGATGGCATCTCTAAAGCTTTCAGCTTTGTGTATAAAAAACCATTGCACGACCTATGGAGCATAATATAAAGTTGCTAACCAGATTGGTTTGTATTCACAACAGATTTAATTCTGTCTAATTAGCATACGCTGTTAAACCCAAGAAAAAGTGCTTTGAAAAATGAAAGTCAAAACTGATTTTGAAACTAAAATGAGAAATGAATGCAGTTTTTAATTTGATGTGATGACTTTGAAAAGGCAGTAGTATTCATGGAGACACATTTTATGGGAAACATCTAACACAATGAAACTGTATTTTTTGCCTCTTTTTGAAAAAGAAGACAAACTCACAAAGAAAGACCTTCATCCTCTAAGTTCTTAACAATATAACTATTTCTTCTCTGACCTTAAAAGAAAACATTCTCCTGGCCAGTATTCACCTTAAAGGTGGATTAAAACATTTCAATGCTGAATTTTGAATATTAACAGTTCATGCTTTCTTATTCTAAGTAAGTCCCTGATTGTTGACTGAAAGTAAGACTATGACTTAATTAGGAGAGGCCTTAAAAAGCTTTTTCTAAGTCAGACATAAAAAATGAAGGCGTATTCGATTTGTTTGTTCAGTGTTCATTTCCACAGCGAATTTTCCTTTAGTATTAGTCATAGTCTTTTGACTAAAATGCAACTTAGTTTGAGTCAAAATCGAGTTAAAAGATCATTTTCAGTTATAGTCTAGTTTCAATCATCTAAATCAGTGTTTCTAAAACGTTTTTGGCCCAAGTCCCCCCTTTCTCTTATTTCTGAATCCAAGTAAAGCCCCTTTGTCCGACTCCAACATTTTGCACAGAATTCAATGTAAAAAACAACTGTAGAGCATAATGATAACACACATTTAAAAGAATCCCATTGTAAGTAAGTGGAATGAAACAATATTTCGCGCCTCCTGAATTAATGTATTTCTAAAGTTTTTTTCTCTGGTCATCTCCCACCTGATGTGGGACAAAGACTGACCTTTGTATTGTTGGTTTATTTTCTAATCAAGATCATTTCCATTATCATTATTATGATTATCATTTTCAACTAACAAAAACCGTTACAAAACCCCATATTTTTAACATTTTTGTTTATTAATTTTACACTTTCTTTTTCTTAAGTACCCCCTGTATTTCTGATTTAACTGACTTGGTGACAGTCCAATTTGTAAATTACATCTGATAAGGTTAACTATCTTTTACAACCACTATGCATGCTTTGTTCTTGCAACAAATACAAACAGATATTGCATTTATTATATTGCTTTTTACCTAAAAATTGACATTACAAAACCCCATATTTTTTAAAGTTTTCATTTGTTAATTTTCCACTTTTTCTCGCTCAAGTACCTCCTTGTTGTGCCATCCTGCACCCCTAGGGGTACACGTAGCCCCATTTGAGAAACACATCTAAAAGAGAAATAAGAAAAAGAAAAGAGAAAAAAAGGGAAAAAAAGGGGGGAAAAAAAGAAAATGGAAGAAAAGAAAAAAAAAAAAAGAAAATAAGGGAAAAAAAGAAAAAAGGAAAAAAAAAAAAAAGAGAAACACATCTACATGACATTAAGATTTTAGTTGACTAAATATGTTACAGATATAGTTGACTAAAATATAAAGCATAAGAGATAATGCATTTTTTTTGAGAGTCAATCAGCATTTATCAACCTGATATGAAATGGTATTCATATTTGTTAATACAAACAGACAGATTGAATATGATCAATGCATAAGACCACATGATCACATTAGTTCTGATTGGATTTGGTTGCATGTGACAAAATTATAGTTTAATTTTCATTAGTTAACCAAAAAAAAACAATTTGTTTTGACAGTTTTTGTTCACATGTATTTTTTTGTTAAGTCATATTCTTTAAATAATGTAGTCGACGAAAAGTGTGTCGAAAATTTTCAGTCAACCAAATAAACGCTGTTCAGCAGCACAAAGAGTTTTTTGTGTCTGTGTGTTTTATTCAACATTTTTCACTCCTCAGTTCTCTTTAACTTTATTGAGTAACTGATTCTAGCCAACAAGCTCTCAGGTACTTCATCGTACTCTTTAAAAACTCTGGGTATCATTTATCCCACCTCCAGCCAAAAATGCAACGTTACTAGCATCTTGAAAACATGTGCTCCGACACTTCATCATACATCATAAAGAAGATAAAGTAGGGAAAAAAGAACTTCCTCTTTCTCATTTCAGATTGTGGGAGCCATTTTTCAAAGACCGTGTATAATGGAAATTATGAAAAGGCAATTTCACCCATGGCTAGAATTGAAGCGACTGGATGCATAGCTAGCATAGTGCTTTTTAATGTTAGCTTGTAGCTGTGAGGGCATTGACACTTCTCTACTGCTGATGGAAAAGTTTGTCATCCTGGCAAAGCGTGAGTTCAGATAACAAAGACGGACATTCTACAGCTCAGTGTGTTTGCATTCTACTGCAAGAAATATGTAAAGCACATATTGTATCTCCAATATGTAGTGATAGATTATACACTCCATTGTGTTTGAATTATTCTACAACGCAATCTGTGAGCATGGGATTCAGGAGTATGGTACTTATAGGCTACTGTATTGTAGTAGGACTTCAGTGTTTAAATAATAGATGAATAATATATATTTAGAAATGTATTGACTTGAGTGCGATCAAGCTGAGCAACATTTGCATATGTTTTAAAGAATGACCTTTTTACCAAGTCACTTAAAAATAAAATGTGTGTGTGTTTTTTTTTTTCATATGGTGAAGGGTAATGAATCATTTTCCGTCTTTTTTCTGCTTAGTAGAAAACAAATGCAAAGAAAGATGTAGAAATCAATGCACGGCTGCTGTGAGTCTCTAAATGGCCCTTTTGCAGATGAAGAGGTTATTCATAACAACTGACTTTTGAGTGATGGACTTATACATTGTATTATAATTTAAAACAACAACATAAATACATAAAAAGGATGCGTTGGACAACAGAAGCGTTAAATCAACACATGTAATTTAGATCCAGTTGTCTTATATTGTTTATGTTGGATATCTTAAAGGTCCAGTGTAAGTACAATGCTATTTTTACCCATCTCTAATCGTTCTAAGAATCACAACAACATAGTTTGTTTTCCCAAACTTGCCGGTTTTCTAGAGTTTTTGCCCTCTGAAAACTCACTTTCAGAGCGTTCCTTAAAAAACAGGCTGTTTTTTGGGCCTTCATGCATATATATACTGTACGTATATCACAGCAGAAGCAGTAAATTATTAACAGTCTTCCTTCTCCTCCTCTGACCACAGAAATAGTCAATTTAAGCCGACAGTCCATTGTTTTGTCCAATGTATTGCATTGGATCACAAACACGTCAGATCATCCCATTAAGGTAATACAAGGCGGTATAACGGCTACTAAAAGTGGAACTGATTGTGACACTCACAGAAGCTGCTACGCCGCTTTCTTCTCCTCCTCACCTCTTCTGACCACAACGATAGTCCATTTAAGATGATAGTCCATTGTTTTGTCCAACCGCTGCATCGCATTGTGTCACAAACTCATATCATCCCATAAACGCAATACAAGGCAATGTAACGGCTACTAAAAGTGAAACTGATTGTAACTGCTCTTTGGTGTATTTATATACTGGATCATCTGAACGTAAAAATATTAGCTGTGATATTAACTGGAATATCAATCTGTGTTTTGCCAGTGAGGTAGTTTGAGAGGGAGGAGCTCACATTCATATGTAGGGTAGGAGGAGCCAGGATTGTCTAGAGGAGGAGTTTCCACCTTGATTGATTCCCTTTAATTGATAAGGACATCACAATTACATTGGTAACCCAGATGTATTGTTTTTGAGTGTTTTAGTACATGTGCTAATTTACAACACCTATCCACAGATGGCTTTTAAAAAGGTTAAAAGTAACAGAAATAATAAGAAAGTAAGAAGGAAATATGCACTGCACCAAACATTACAAAAAGAGAAGCAATATTCAAAGTTAAACCATTATAATATGATTTTTTTTCATAATATTGCCCCTTTATAAAATTAATTACATAAATTGTATTACCATTGAACATGTGACAGTTTGTGATGCCATCAATTTATTGGGTTTGGTAATCAATTATCACAGACGGATGTTCATCTATTTTATTAGATGTAATTAATTGTTCTCGGTTCATCTGAATATTTACATCTTACTTGTATCCATGTGCAATAGTTTTAGTCTAAAATAGTTCAACAAAAGTTCTGTAGAAAACTAAATATTCATCAATAGAAATTGGACCATTTGTATTCAAATATAAAGCCGAAAAGTTCAGGATGGGACACATGAATATATTGAATAGATACATTAATCAGTGTCTCCTCTGTGATAAAGCTACACAGTGGTTTTCAGAGATGTTATCATTTAAATGCTGAATTGTTTTCTGCTGAATATCTTCAGAAGAACGTGACACAGATGAGTACCTTTTCTTCTGTAAAATAGATTTTTGTTCAATGTACATCTGACAAAAAAAGATAGCCAGAATGTGTTAACACTTGTGACTGATTAAAATGCACATTATAACAAAGACAAGTGTAATTCAATTTGCTAATCATCAAACTCCCAGATCAGGATGCTTTGTTTTTTGAACAAAGTGGAAAAAATACTTATAGAGTAACTAAACCCCAAACCCACTTTTTTCTGCTGAATACATATGTATTTGGGTATTAAGTAGTGCTGTTTATTAATCTTAGTCCCACTATTTAGTTGTAAAATGTCCGTCATTCTGGCCACTAAGGGTTGAACGCCGTCTATTACAATTGATTTTTGATATTGGCTGATTCTTTAGATTCCCCTGAGTCATCAACTTTCACTGTCGGCTCCACCCCTCCTATAAAAGCTGAGCGGTGGGAGGAGGGTTTCTTCCAATCAAAGCCCTCAGTGAGCATTGATTGACATCCTTAATGAGGAAGTCCACTGAACCAACTGATGTAGCGCTGATGTTTTTGACTCTGTGCTTCTATTAAGAGCAGATTATGTGCTAATCAGAGGGTTCACCAAGCTATGTGTATATTCCTGTCTGTCTCTGCGTGTGTGTACATCTTATCGCTATGTGTGCGAGGTGGTGTGAGAGCAGGGATGTTTGCCCCCCTGAGTGCTGTATGTAAGGCTGTGTGTGAACTTCACGCCTGTGGTAGTAGTGACAAATCTCAGCTTATGAACTCGCTATGGGTGTGTACAGACACGTCATTGTGTGTATTACCTTATGACAGAAAGCAGGGATTTAGTTACTCTTTAAAGGCACACTGTGTAACTTTTGGCCACGAGGAGCGCTAGACCTGTAACCTTCACGTCAAGCGCCGCTAGTGGCCACAAGCGCCGCAACACTGTTGCAAAATTCAACAAACAGTCAGTCGGGCCTCAATCATTTAAAATAACTCAAATGGGTCAACTCTTTAGGTCAAAAAGTCAGTGGTGTGCCTTTAAAGTATAAGTACACCCCCAGGTGTTTGGTGATCTGCAACTAGGGGGAAATTTAAAAAATGCCTTAATTATGGGTGTTGCTCTTATAGTAGTTAAGACACGCCCAGTCACATCAGCCCCGCCACCACAGCGCTGCACAGTTCCACATGGAGCAGTCAGTCAATGCTCACTGAGGGCTGTGAGTGGAGGAAGCCTAGTCCCTCCTCCCATCTTTTGTAGGAGGGGTGGGGCCAACATTGACAGAGAGTGACGTAACTGATCTAATTTCAGCCTATAGAAAAATTTAATTGCAATGGCCAGTGTTCACCCCATGAAGGACGACACTGACATTGTACAACTAAAAACGCTAAATTTAACAACGAAGACTAAAATGTGAAGAGTGGGACTAGGATCAATAAAAACATGACTTCATACATAATCATTTATATATTCAGCAGATCAAAGTGGTTTTAGGGTGTACTTACACTTTAAAATGCAATCGACTAAAAGCAACAGTATTGCATTAAATTTAAATGAAGGTTGAATCAGGTTCATTGAATTTGTTTTTAATTCTCTTATACTGAATTTCCGACTGTTCTTCACACACTTGATCCTTTAAGACACATACTGTCTTCATTTCAGATATTATTTTGTTAACTATAAATGTTTAATCCATTTTTCATTGTCAGATTGCATATATTCAAAATAATCAGTAAAGAGATACAAAAATGGCAAGAAGCTCCACCTTAAACTTCACATGCATTAGGAACGACATCATAAAGAACGTTAATTACACCCTTCGATAATACACTCAAAACATTAAAAGTTTTCTTTTGTTAAAAAGGAGTTCATAATGTTTCAGATTGTTGAGTTTGTACTTCCATCTGAGAACTTTTTGGTATTCCTACCTTCAGGTTAAACCTTGCTGTTTTCACACTAACCTTTGGCTGATAACAAACTTCTGGGATTAAAAAAAAAAAAAAAAAAAAAAACAGTCTCTGCCCCGGGTTGAGTTTTATACATCCAACATAAGCTCCCTCTGTGTGTGCGTAGAAATGTATTTACACACATTGCGTAGCCATTTCCATAAATTATGCATATGATTAAGCGTTTCAGGGCATTGCCTGTAATGCTGCGTTGTGGTGGATTGTGAAGGGGCGTAAAGCATCTGGACCTGGTTGCCTTTTCCTGCCAGCAACATCTCTGATTTCTCTGCCTGGATATTAGGTTAATATGGAAACTAAAGTAAAGTGTAAAAGTGTGTGTCAGATGGTATACCTGAGACAAATTATCATCATCTTTGTGTTAATATACTGCTGTATGACATTATGAACCTCTGTTTTTAATACTGTACGATGTATATCGGTTAGATATTCATGGTGTGCAAGGCTTTAAGACAGACATAGGCAACTGGCGGCCTGGGGGAGACATGTGGCCTTCAGTTCAATTTTTTCTGGCCCCCAAAGCAAATCCCCCAAAATTGTAATTCAAGAAGTTGGCAGGAATATGAAGCCCAACATAATACAAAAAAAAAAAAAAACTCAAAGTACACAAAAATGACTACAAAAACACACAAAACAACAACAGGTTACAGTATAGCTCCAAAAACACACAAACTGTTGACAACAGTACACAAAATACAGGAAACAACAACAAAAATACAGAAAGTGACCCGCAAAACACACAAATCGACAACAAAAATGCAGAAAATGATAGAAAAATACACAAAATTACAAGAAAAACACACAAAAATAACAAAAATACACATGATGACCCCTAAAACAAACAAAGTGACAAAGTGAGATAACAACAAAACCACACACTCTTTATTGAAGCTCTGATTGGTCATTTTTCTAAATGCTTGCATAAATGTTGATAATGTGCCCCTCGGATGAGATACAATCATATTTTTGTGACCCTCAGTGTGATAGAGTTGCCCATCCCTGCTTTAAAGGGGACATATTATGCAGTTTTTCTCCATTCGCTCTAAGAACACCAAAAACATAGTATTTGAGGTTTATTTTCCCAAACTTGCCTGTTTTCCAAAGTTTTAGCCCTCTGAAAAGTCACCAGCAAACTACAGTACAATATGAGACATCACATGGACAATGACCTAAGGCTTAGCATCAGATCCAAATCTCTGAATGGCTTTTTTTGTCAAAGTCCAGACATAAAACGGATTGAGTTGCTTTGACCTGAGCTCAAAGAGGTTGTTCCTGCTCAAAAACCACCAAAAGCGTCGCAATAAAAGTGGATGAAAAATTCCTCCGTATAGAGGTGACAGGCCCATTACCAGTTAACACTGGATTGCTGTTCGTTCCCGCTGAGGTTGGGACAGCCAATCACTAAATTAAAGGGTAATTACTTTTCAGGCAGGATCAAGATTGCTTTGGCAAGGTTTTTCCTTTAAATAGAATAAAATACTGCACGTAGTGACGACAACATGTTTTAGTTGCTGTTACCTGCAACTTTTCACTTTAAATATGTGAGAGACCAAGTAGCAGCAGCAGCAGCAGCAGCAGTAACAGATTCATAGTGAAACCCAGAGCACATCTGGTGAAGCTACAAAGCTCCAGGCCAGTTTTGTCTGTCTTTGATAATAAACCCTGTGTGGATCCGACCAGAGAATCCACTCCTCATCCCTGGCTCCGAGTTTGGCTTCACAAAATCCCACAACATGCAAAAACCACCGGCAAGTAACCACTATACAAAGGGCCATCCATCCCTCTGCTTACCTGAGCGCAGAGCAAGTAGATGGGTTGATCCAAACCCTGTGACTGACATGTTTTGATGAAGACATTCTATAAATATATATCTTAAAGTCAACTGAACTACCATGCATGTTGTTGAACTACCTGGACGTACAGTATGTATGGGCATATGTGTATTGAGTGCTGATGTATCCTACTCAAGTAGAAGTACTGTTGCTTGATTGAAATTGTACTCAAGTTCAAGTACAACCAAGGGTGGAGTAGCAATTTTAAAAGTGAGGATGTTCTAAGGGTAGGGCAACCATGGATTCTCAATTCAGTTTATTAAATTAATTTACTAAAACCATGATAAAGCTGTCATTTAGTCATTTTGCAATTTCCTTTGACCCATATTTGCTGCCTTTTTTTTTTTTTTTAGATTTTAACTTCCTTTTCTTTCTTTTCCATTTGTCCAAGTCCTTTTTGCCACTTTTATCCAAATTTTGTCCATTCTTTAACCATTTTTTTTTTTTGCCCCTTCTCACCCAAAAAGGGTACCTTTTGCCCAATAAATAACACTTGTTTCCTTTTCGCTACATTTTGCCTCTTTTTGTTCAGCATCTTTGCCCTTTTTTCACTATCCCAAACTTACATACCCGATATTTCAAGAGGGAAGCTCCGCTCGGAGCATTGATACTGTCAAGCGCTGTATATTGGCTCATATGGGTCAACATCTTTAGATCACAAAGTCCACGGTGTACCTTTAAGTACAAGTAAAAATACTGATTTAGAAATATTCTCAAAAAAGTACAAGTACTCATAACAACAACTCAATTACAGTAATGTGAGTACTTCTAATCAATTACTATCACCTCGGTGTATGGGAAACTGAAATTGAATTCTAACACTTATGGAGGACATTGAAACTCAGCAAAAAAAAAGAGCA
Organism: Gouania willdenowi; assembly: GCF_900634775.1. Classification (NCBI taxonomy): domain Eukaryota; kingdom Metazoa; phylum Chordata; class Actinopteri; order Blenniiformes; family Gobiesocidae; genus Gouania; species Gouania willdenowi. The sequence goes on from NC_041050.1 coordinate 7,786,534, forward strand.
AATATATCCCAAAACTCTTCCTTCTGAGCTTGTATTGCCTATTTCTGCTCCACTTAGTGGACCTGTGAAACATCATCATAAAAAGGTAGGTTTGAAATATTTTTATTCCAACTCTACAAATTAATACGCAGAAAATGAGTGCTGGTTCACAAGGCACTTATCTCAAGCAGCTTGTGTACACTTAGCTTGGTAATTATTCATTTTTCAGTGACCTTTTTTGCACGGAGCACTGTCTATAATGGCTAGAGAAGTAAGTCTACCTAAGATCAGTGTTCTTCATAGTGTGATTAACCTGTCTCACACCTGTAACTATGGCTGGACTCAGGTCAGTGACCTTGTTGACAGGAGTTATTAAACAAGTGATGGAGCTGGTGAAAAGCGACACTGTGTCACCTGTGGCTCAGTCTTCTCTCTGTAATGGCTTCTTGTGGTTTAAAGAAATAAACAGAAATTTGGTAATCTTATAAGAATGTATTTTAGGTTATGTTTTTTTTAACTCCGCCAAGGAGGTAATGTTTATTACTATACTAATAATAGTTTGTCTGTTCAACCCAGTCTCATTCCAAATGTGTAATAACTACGCTTGTCCACAGCGCAAAACGTAGCCATTTCAGGCAAACGCCTCTGAAAGCGTAAAATGATTACACATCATCAGTCTTTTCTATGGGGCATAGTTCAGGTCACGTGACCGCCGAGAAACATGGCCAACATTCCCCTAATGTTCACTAGAAATTGCTAAACGTTAAGGGTGCACTCACACCGATGGATCCTACAACAGTTAAACCGCTCTAGGATGTGTTTGTTTTCGATAGATCTGCCACGTCCGAGCGGTGTGAACATGCAACCAAAGTCTAGATCGGATCGAACAGGCAAATTCTAGAGTGAATGTTTTTGTCGGTTTCGGAACATTTCCACTGAAAGCCTAGAGTGATGAGGCGGATCATCTGGAAATATCGGCGTGCAGTATTGTGGGTGAATCAGGAGAGCTGGTGATGGCGCAAAACAGGGCGTTAATACCAATATCACTTTGACCCATTGTTGAGCGCATCTTCTTCAGGTTTCTGTTTTGCTGCCTCAAGAAGTCTCTACCCTAGAAACGAACCCTGAAGTGGTTAGCTCATGCAACTGCACCAAAGGCTGTTTGGACCGGATCAGAACTCACGCTTTGAATGCAAACCGAGCCAAACCAAGGTTTTCAAATTAGCACCTGTCTTTTGCCCATTACGGGACATAATTGTATAACTATGAATAATTAATTACATTTCACAACATGTACAGAATGAATTTTTCTTTAAAGTACTGTATTCCCATATTAATTTCAAAGTGCAGTTTTCCCTCGAACACTCGCCAGGAATAGTATGCTTAAGCTTCCGTAAACGTATGTAGAGTAAAAAAAAACAAGAATTTAGAATTTATTTGAATGTGAAAAATGTGATTGAAGGAGTGATTAATAAAGGATAACTTGTATGACACTTATATGCTACAGTCCTCCTCTTTTTGAAGTCAAGTTGCTTTATTTAGCGTCTATTCAAGGTTGACTAAAGTTACTCTTTGAAAAGCCACATGCTTCTCACATCTACTTCAGCCACATTTCCTTTCTCAAGGTGAAATTCCTCAGTCTCTAACAAAACAAACTATTACTTCACTACAATGGTCAAACTAATAGATGTGTATGTATGTCGGGCACTGGTAGCGTAACGGTTAAGGAAGCAGGCTTGTAATCAGAGGATCACTGGTTGGAATCAAACCCGGGCCATCACTGTAGGATGCTAAGACTTTTTTTTTTTTTTTACTTGTCTGCACATGCTGTCAAAGGTCAACACCACAGGAAGTGCAATCATTATGAGACAGCAATGCATATTTTGTTATTGCAATAAAATACATTGATTTATTTTATTGCTTAATTGTGACCATCACCGGCCCTCCCAAAGGAAGGGTAAGAAATCTTTTATTATAGGGAGGATATAAAAAGGGAGAGCAGTGTTACACCTAAGTGGAGAGGGAGGGGGAAGGGGAGGGGAAAGGGAGCAGGGAGGAGAGACTCAAGGAAGGAAATAGAAAAGGTGGGGAAGAATAGACTGTTTTGCAGTGAGGGTGAGATGTGAGGTTGTAGAATATATTGTGCTTATTATGTTGTGTAATCCAGCCAGTATGGTGACAAGTGTGAAGCTTAGCTATAATAGTGGTGGCTGTGAACAGGGGGAATGAGTGAATGGTAGTACCTAAAGCAGGTATTTGGGATTAATGTGTCTGAGGTTAAGCCCAGTATGAGTTTTATCCCACATCCCAAGGCGTGCCAGTGCATCGTATACCAGTATATGTGCAAAAAAAAAAAAAAAAACGCTACTGCAAGCCCAGGAACTGCCCTGGGCCCGCAGATGCAGCCAGACCAGCAGAAAGAGCGGAGGCCAGGGAGCCCCAGGCAACCCCCCCGCGGCCGAGCAACCCCCCATATGCCCCCAAGATCCCAGGCCGAGAGGCAGCCACCGCCCCCCCACACACACATCCGAGGAAGCCCCAAGCAGCCGAGCACCCAGCGCATCCCCCCACCGACCCCAACCCCCAACCCCAAGGCCCCCCGCCAGCATCCAGCCCCAGCAGAGGAGCCAAGGCCCCCACCCAGCAGACGGATGCTAAGACTCTTAAAGCTGCAGAATGTAAGTTTTTATTGGCTTCATTTGGTCAAAAATTGATAATCACCATAGAGCATATTGTAATCCAAAGTGTTCTGAGAGCACAGTGTGATTTTGCCCCTTCTCTTGGCCCATTAGTGTTCTATGAGCGGTTCTGGGCGTTACTATTGGCTGCCCGAATGAAGTCGATGTGCGTTTACGTCCTCTGTAATACATACAGGAGAAGTCCCCATCGTGGCAATTAGGCACTCCAGTTACACAGCAAAGTAAGCAGAAAAAGGAAGACCAAGGTGGTGAAGCAACAGTCTAAAGTCCCAAACATACTCAGGTGGAACAGAATATTCAGTGATCCGCTTTCAATTCTCACAGATTCCCGTGACTGCGCAGGGTCTGCCCCACGTACTAGCTTCAGAGGGAGAGTGATAACAGAAAATAAATGTCTTGTAAATCTAAGAGAAGCTTATTCAAGGTGGAGAGAACAGAGTCTCTAAAACATCAGAAAACTCTCGAATAACACAAGATAGAGTCCCTATATTTGTCACTAGTTTCTATTGAAAAAAAGGTCATTAAGAGCTTCACAGTTGTGAGTGTTCACAAGGATACCGCTAAGGAACGATAAGTTTTGAAACAGGGAGGGGATGGGGGAGCGTGGTTGTTTCTATACAGTTTCATCATTCTACATACTGCAGCTTTAACTTTAACTGTATGTCGCTTTGGATTAAAGCATTTGCTAAATTAAATTGGTAGTTTTTCAGTTTGTGTTGACAGACAATAACGCCCCCTCAAAACAAAAAGAAATATAAGTACCAGTAGTGCCCTTTGTGTCTTACTTAGTCACTCACTTTAGTGCTTTACAAAGTAAAGTTTTGATCATCTTACATATCTTCTGAACCTGCTCAAGAATGCTTATCAGCCAAGAGACAGTGGTAATGTAAAATATATAAAATGCTAACACCTAACCCTGGGCAATGGTGTCGCTCAACAAAACCAAGGTAAAATGTCTGAAAACTTGTTTTGACGTGTATTGCCATAAGTTTTCATGTAAAAACCCCATACATACACATTTCCATAAAGATGAGATGTAAATAAAGATGCGTTGAGCCTTGGAAAAAACTTCAATTCAGACCTTTTTAGAATATTCAATGGACAAGTCTGGTCTAAAGCATCACAGAGTCAAACAAAGTAATGAACCCTGCATTTTAAGGCTTACTTAAACTACGAAAATTAAGTACCTTTACTCTACATTTGAGTACTAGTAGTAGTAGAGCTTTACAAAGGTTTATATCTCTGATATCAAACAAATGCTTAAATGGATTTCCATAGGAGCAGAGCATCCTCCATGCAGTCCTTCTCTCAACAATATTGTGTCTAATCTCAATGTTGATAATATATCCCTGAAGTCATGTGATCTCTTTGGACCCTGAAGGTAACAGCGCCTTGGTAAAACCTTATCTTCATAGAAATGTTATCTGTTGCTTTCACCCTTTCACTCAGTGTCACATATCTCTGGATTTTAGCACCAACAGCAAAGGCAAGGCGTTTTGTTTTTGATACCTTTTCAACAACGACAGGTTGATGTCTGTGCGCTATTTCCTGTAACTTCCCCTCCCAGTGACCTTAAGGAAACCACACCTGAGACCAGCGGACTGTCAGACTTAGTGACAGGCAGACGCAAAGCTGTTCTGCGCTAATGCTCCTGTTTGTCAGCCCGTTCTGCCAGTAATTACAGGATCTTAGTTGGAGTCATTAAACATTCATGGCCATCATTGGGCTGATTCTACTACTACTACTCCAGTGGCATCCCTTTTTTTTCTCATGCTACTGGTAATGCACCTTTTTTCTTTTAGTTGTTTTCTTCAAAACACAGATCTCGCTGCAGAGCTCTACAACTTTTTTTATTTTTCATCTTTTGTCCACCATACATCTGTTTATGAAGGTCTTTTGTAACATGCCATATACTTTACCGACCAGCAGTGGCAAACCACTGCCTCCAAGCTGTATTTAATGTAGTTATTGTTTCGGAACAGCACGATTAGCCAACTCGAGCAGAGGACCGACCAGTTCATGCCTTAATAAATAAAATAAATTACTTCACTGTGTTCCCCCTGTGTCTCTTTTTCGACCACTCATTTTCTTTTCTCTTTCTCACACCGAGGAAATATAACAATAAAAAAGCACTTCCACCTCCACCAAGCTCCAAATGATTAGCCTGGCAAAAAGCCACACCCACTTCCTTACTTTTTGTAAGAAAGTGGGTCTGGTAATGCTGCCGTTTCTGCTCATTTACCCGGTTCAAAAAATACAGAGCCAATCAGAGCCGTAAAGAAAAAAATCTGCTGCGCCAAGAAGTGTCAAAACAAACATGGCGCCCATCACGGAGAAGACGTTCGGAGCTGCTGCTCTGCTCTTTTTTAATTAAAAGACCCGGATATTTTGTTAAAACCACAACAAGAAGAGGCTTTAAAACTGTATATCTGAAACGTACAGCACCACATTCTCCCCTGCTGGCTCCGTTGTCGCACTATGGTCGTCACGTCCTCTGATCGCGTCCGCTCATCGTTTCATTGGTTACTCGGCGTGTGTTTGTCCCGCCCCGCTAAGCCCCCAGAACTGAAACTCCTGGTAAGCACTTACAGATTAATCGTCTGTATTAAACATTGAATAACACAAAGAGATTAGGATGGATTCCAGGCTACCACATTACAGTGATCGGTTCCATGATACCATGGTCATTTCCACTTTCAAGGCTTGTAAGAAATTTCTATTCCCATTAACTCATTCAGAGCCATTTTCAGATTTTCTACCTCCCTCAGTGCCAGCTGTTTTAGAGCATTTTGACTGATTTTTAAAGACCTACAGAACATTTTGTACTATAACAAGATTCTGAAAGATTGAAGACTCTCATCAAAAATTTTTTTTGCTTTATTGAAAACTAAAACATCTGAACATTGGTTTCCTTCTCAAAAAAATAACAACACTGAGACAAAGCTTTTGATGGCAAAATTATAATTTTTTGCTATCTGGCTCACAGTTGAATGTTTTGCTTACTGTATTTTGTATCTGCTCCCCCCATCAATCACACAGATGTAACTTCTTCTTTCTCCCGACACGCAGAGATGACCCGTTTGGCCCGGTTAGTCGATGGTTATATCTCACTATCGCAACATTATCAATAATCCACTCAGGTCCACACATGTTCTGTGTTAGTATGTGGTGCTGTGAGCTGCTGGATATTTCACAATATCACTTCATAGCGCCATAATCTTCCTCACCCCTGCTTCTCCCTCCTTAGCTAATGGTAGCATCTGTGGCTAATCTATCATCCAGAGGTGTGCTACTACCATGTTCAAGGCACCAGTTGGTCACTACATCAAGAGAAGCCTTATATTCACAGTAGAACTCCGTCACAGTGTATCCTAGCAACTTCCGTGAAAAAAAGCCAATTGACGTAATATTATGTCAATGGCAATGAATGAGTTAATGTATATACAGTATGTTCGAATTAATGGGGACCACCATTTTTTCGTAAAATTGCAATTAAAGACATCAACTCGACATACAGTAAATGAGTCAAATTTTATAAAGATCAGTCAATTACAAGCCAAGCTAGGATTTTTTTTTTTTTTTTAAACTGATCCAGAATCAGTGTATTGGTCTGGATCCACTACAAAATGTTATGTAATCTTTCATGGCATTAGATCGGACTTCGGTAAAATTTTTGTCAAAATCTAGTAAGTACGTTGACGTAATCCTGCAAACAGACAAACAAATAAATGATAAACGCTGGTGAAAATATTACCTCTTTGGCAAAGGTAAAAATTCTTATTATATAATGTGTGCTCATATGATTAGAAGTTTGTAGGGCTTTGCACACACAGTATTGTTTAACACCTGAAATATTAAACCAGGTTATTGCCAAACCTATGGATTAAATCAAATAATGAAGGCATGCATTAGGTGAATATATAGGCTTTTCGTTCAATTAAACATGGCATTGCCATAATATGGAGGTTATCTACAGCATGTGTGCAAAGGTTTCCAATGTTGGGTTAATGAACTGGGCAAACTGGCTGATTCAGTGATATGGACTGTTGGTGAAAGCTTCTTTATTGGTTTTATCATCACCTTAATCTAAGTAAAGGTAATCTATATGTATAAACAAGTGTCAAAATCTTAAGTATAAAAATGTAAATATTCTGTTTTGGTAAATTGTAATAATTTTTTGGTTCAGCTCTGCAATGCTCCAACATACAAAAGTATTTATATTCATATCTTACACAATGGAGGATTGAAGCATAAATAGAGAGAAGAAAGGATGGCATGAACTCAAAGAAATATAAAGGCAGCTTTTGTCTCCTTCATGAACCGCAAAGCAGCAAAAAGTGAGAGGGAGCCGAAAATCACTACCATCCCACAGGATTAAGGCTGAGAATTACAAAAGCACATGCACTATTTGGGTTAAATCCATGTGAGGGAGGTGCATTTAATATGAGAGATGGGTCAATTTAATACACTGAGCTTTATTACTCTTGTGTGTCTTTAAAAAAAAGAGCAAACGCCCACAATACAAACTAGTGTATGGCAAATGGTTAGGATTCTTATGCTTTCCTAAGAAAAAACTGCAAATTCTAACCCTGACCGTGGCATCTGGCACCAGCAAATCCACAAAACACCTTCCAGCGCATGACAGAAGATTCTTTTCTCTTATTTATAAACCATCTGTTATTTGGCAGGCTTTATTGTGTTAATCTTTTACAGTTGAGATGCCTTTAGATAATGATGTTTTTTGAAATTCTGTTCAGTTTTCATGTTTTTCAAACCAGATGTGTGCACATTCATCTCTCCAAGTATTCTAAAACACACAAATCAGCAAGTGTGTATCGATAATTTTACTTTACTTAAATATGACACAGTTTGGAAGACAGTGCCCAGATTAAACCCGCCATGACATTGCAAAATCAAGCCATTATTTTCAATTTAGAAAGTGATATATTTTAGACATGACACTCTTCGACTAACTTCTGAAAGAATATGTCACACTCCTAACCCTGGGAAAGCAATCAGTTACAATTATCCATGTCATTCTATACGACGCAAAGATATTTCACTCAGACAAAACAGACCAAAAATGTGTTCACAATAGAGAGATGTAAACATCTGCTTCCCTCATGTGTGCAATGCTTTTGGTATTTCAAACTCCATATTCCAGTGGTTCCCAACCTTTTTCTTGACATGATGAGCCCATTTTTATTCACAAATTTCTGGCAACTTCTGGAGATGTTTGTTATAATGTGTTACAAATACACAGTAGTAAGTATTAGTGCACAAAGTGACAATATGCGCCAGCTCAGATATTTTACAGATATTTTACACTTATTTCAACTAGATTTATATTTGTGAAAGTGAAAGTATAGAAATAGGAATGTTTGAGATTGTGTGTGGTGTTTTAATTTGAAAAAATAAATAAATAAATAATAAAAAAAAAAATATATATATATATATATATATATATATATATATATATATATATATATATTAGGGTTAACGCAAATTCCCTTTAACGCCACTATTTATTTTTTTTTATTTTTATGCGCGATTAACGTATGGCCAACTTGCAGGAGATTGATTGAGCTTGGAGCTGTTCCCCACACTCCATGTCAGTAGAAGGCGGTAATGCCCCAAATGGTGCAGGCTGACCACAAACCACAAAGAAGAAGAAGAACATCCGTGCGGCCCCGTGCATGGTTGGCAATTCAGGTAGCAACGTGTTTGTGGATAAAGGTAGAGCAGCGCGGAGCTATGGACATGAAAAAAGGGCTTTTGGATGGAAAGTTCAGCTTCAAAGTCCTGCCACATGGTTCACGTGACAAAAGTCATATGCGTGTATTGTCGGGTGTGAGTTGGCATATCTTAGAAGTATGTCAAGTCTAAAATATCACCTGACTGGGCAAATCGACAAGCAACAAACTTTCAACAGCAATCGCTCAATGGGTGTCTGCATCCAACAGGCCGATTAGCATTGTGGAGGACGAAGGTCTGCTTGAAATAATTTGCATGGCATCAAATGACTATACGTACGAGTTACCCTCGAGAATCACCACTGCCACCAATGTACACAACTTGTGTGAAGAGGAGAAAGCTAAAGTGGAGGAGGCATTGGGACTGACAAGCATGGTTGCCCGAACTGGAGATTATTGGACGTCTCTTAGTAATCACAGTTACCTCGGAGTCACTACGCATTATGTTGACACACAGTGGAGTCTTCGATCCCATGCTTTGACTGTTACGTAGACTGAAGTGAGGCACTCTGTCGACGTGTGTGCCGAGCACTTTATGAAAGTAGCCAGAGAGTGGGGCGTTGAAGGCAAAGTCAGCACACTGACCACTGATAATGTACGCAACATGATTGCAGCGGCCAGACAGCTGGATTACACAGACTTTGCTGGATACAATATGAGAGCTGTTAATGGCACAATTTATTTTTTTTTGTAACACCCTATGTTGAGCCTACTTTGTAGTAGGGGATGATTTCGTGTTTTGTGTTATTTCTACTTACGTGAGGTGGTTAGGCACAATCATATTGTGTGCTATTTGTTTTGAGGTGGTACGTTTAGATGACCAATTGAAAATGTCTCTGCTGTGAGGCAGAAGGATCAATTATTTATTTTCTTTCCAAATGTTGAGTTGGACACTACATTGTCGATTTTGAATTCATGTTAATGTGCCCATTAATACATATTTTTGCATCTAGTAAGCATATTGGTCGACTCCTATGTTTATGAGTATTATATGCGATTAATTAGTGATTAAAAAATTTCTTGTTTGACACCCCTTATATATATATATTCCTAATTTAAAAATATAATTGTTTTATTGTAATATTATACAACACATTTCAGGCGATTATATTTCCAGGCGACCCCACATGGGATCACGACCCCAAGGTTGAAAAACCCTGTCTTATTCGTGATAGGAGAAAGACATTTCAATACTTTTTATATCCTCAGGAGGAATTAAATAATAAAGATCAATAAATAGTAATTTATGTTTTTTTTTTTTTAACTTTATTTTAACATAGCTTAAGCTTTGTACATTTTATATTAAAACAAAATTAACCTAAGACAAATGTATTACCCCCTTTTTTTTGGAATTACCTTTTCAACAACACTGTGATGGCTTTACTCACACAGGAATAAGGTGCTCATAGGATGACTGAATAAATGAGAGTCTGTTCACCTGATCTATTACATGAGGGAGATTTAAAAAAAATCCTCAAACTTTTCAAATCACTCTGGGATATTGTGCAATTTCCAAGGATGTCAGAAAACCTTTTCAACGATTGTGTGAAATCTAATCATAATTCAAACAATGACTTATTTGAATTTGCCCTGCTTTAGACTTTCTGAACAGAAACTTGATTGATGCATTAATTCACACCACAGTCGTACGGATGGAGTTGTGTTGCCACAGCTTTCCGACTCCTATATGGCAGACGCATTGATGTTTTTTTGCGCTTACATTCACTCCAAACAACATCATGTTTATTCATATACATTTCATACACATATGCATGTGAAATGGAATTTAAATGTCTTGCTCAAGGACACAACAACAGTTAAAAAGGGAAAGTATTCAACCCATAGTGCTCCTGCCACCATATGTATCACCTTAGCCTTTTTACATGGGTTATAATCTGAAAGAAAATGTAACTAATGCGTGAGACAATATGTATTTTTGACTTTATTTCTATTTTTTTTGTAAGCTTGGGAGCTGAACAAACATGTAGAAACACTCCTTGGAATGCTGTGATGATAGCAGTTGCCCACTAGCTGTTTGCGAAAGGAGCAAAAAGCCAAAGATTGCAGTGGAAATCTGTGAAGACTTCTCTCAGAGGGATGCACTGCTCTGCCAACTGTAACAAATTGGCTGTTTATTACATTACAGGAAATTAAACAGAGGCCCAGGAAGGAGCTGCAGGTTCAATGTAAAAAAAAAAGGAAGAGGAAGAGGTTTAAACGAGCTCTATAGTCACTCAACGGATTCTCCCAAAAAGAGAAGCCTTTTGTCCCGCAATCGGCTTCGCTTCCTTTTATTACTGTCAAATTTGCTCCGGTATCTCTGGCCTCATTAAGAACACTCTCCTGCACAACTCTGATCCGTGCTAATGATGAAGAGGATGCAAGTCGAAGACTTACTGTTAGGCTTAAAATTAATCACTTCCTTTGATGACTCCTGTACATGTCAAGACGGGAAAAAAAAAAGAAACACTTCATTTTTTTTTTATTAAAGATGTTCATTCCCACTTTGACACATGCTTTTGCAATAGGAACAGAATTTCCATTTATGTTTTTATTAATGGCTGGACAACAACAGTCATTTGAGGCACAATATAAGAGGAATTAATTAGGTGTGTACACAACAAACAGGAGGCAATCTGTTGAATGAGATTAAGAGAAAGTGGTCTATGATTAAAAGCAGAGCTGAGAAAAGAGGGTAGCAATTAGTCAGATGAAGTCCATATCTGCCAACTAATCCTTATTCCTACAGTATATTTCTTTAACTTACTTCCAGCAACATTTTTAATGACGCATGAGGAAATAAGAAAAAGCAATGATGTGTTCGAGAAAGTGTGGTCACTTATCTTTTTTGAGGAAGAAAGTGAATTTCAGTCCAAAGGGAGATTATTGTCACTCTTCTATCTACTGTCAACTCCCCAGGTGGAGCTACAACCTCTTTGTGTGTGAGTTTGCACGTTGCGCCACTCTTGCATGCAGAATTAAGCATATATCGAAGATGAAAGAACGAATGGGAATATATAAATACTGAACAGTCAGGAAATCCATCTTTTACAGATAGATTAATGTGCAGTCTCTCCTCTAGCCTCGTACCCTTCATATGGAAGTCAACATGTTTTCTGGAGTTGTTTTGGTAACATTTTACTTGAAGTTTTATAAATGAGGCTGATATAAAGCTGTCGTTATCTGTCATTAGCATGAATAAGGTGTCATGAAGGCTGTCATCAAGTGTCATTACTATGACTTTTGATAAATTATGACACCTTTGGAGTGATGTTGGCATTTTATGGGCAAGGTAGGATTAAGGGGTTAAGGTAAGGTTAAAGGTAAGGCATGGGCAGCAGGACGTCTTTACTGTTTCAAAAGAACTTCAGTTTTTTAAAAAAACATGTGTATACATTTTTATTTTAAAACCAAATTAAAAGAAAGGAATTAAAGTTTAAAAGACATACAAAGATTAGACACCTTGGGCACAGCAGAGTTTGTAGGGGGGCAGAGGGGGCATTGCCTCCCCCCTAGTGGTCAAAAGTTTTAACTACAGTTTTCCCAAATTCTTTTTGAAAAAATATTATTTTATAAAATAGTTTTCTGCTGCTTTGATTCTAACATATTACTGTTAGTTTCATATCACAGATGTTAGTTCTACCTCAGGTGTGTGGTATAAATTTTCAGCGAAATGTTCCCAAACTTTTGAGACTTTAGGTTGGTTCTTCTGTGGGTGTATGGTACTGCAGCAAAAATGATTTTACCATGCATTTACAACATTGAACAATGCGTCGACGCAAATTTTTGGAGTCAACATTATCAATTATGTTACCAATTATTTTTGCATTATTGTATATGTTACACACATTGTGGTATGCTCAAATCTCGAGACGGTCTATATATTTAATTAAATTAATTTTTTTTGCTCCTCCAGGCAAGATTCTCAAACTTTGCTTATGACCTTAGGCTAATTTTCATTAAAAGAGCTCAGACAAGGTCCTCCAGGAAAGGTGCTTTGGTTTGGCCATTGGAAAACATGTAAAACGTGATTAGAAGCAAACTTTGAGAATTCATTCATAAAACAAAATGTAAAAACGAACATAAAACCAACTCGTAAAATAATTTCAATTTCTAAAATTCATTTTAAAGTCCTAAATCGGGGAGTGGTTAGGATTAGGGCCAGGGGAGGAAAGGTTAGGGGGTTTGGGTAAGGATAATAAAGGGGTAGGGGCTACAGTAATGAACGACACTTAATGACTGCCTCTATGACACCTTATTCATGCTAATGACAGGTGTCGTGTCACAATAATGACAGCATATTTCAGCCTTTCTGTAAAAAAACTTCAAGTAAAATGTTACTGTTGTTTTCAGCTTTGTGACCTCATCCAAGGAGAAGTTGTACTCTATCGAAGATGTTTTATAACACCTTGTCTGTGTGAAGAGCACTCGCTCATTGTTCAGACCTGAGCATGTCTCCCTCTTGCATTTTAACACAATCAAGGGGGATTTTAAATTAAATTTCTTATTAAGATGATTTGCACGCAAGAGGGAAAATCTTTTGTCTGACTGCCAACACTTTTTCATGTATTTGTTTGTTTATTTGTAGCACAATTACGCCAAAAGTACTCAACAGATTTTGACAAAATCTTAACCAAAGATAGACCTTATGTCATGGAAGATTTCATCAAATATTTGGAGCTTATTCAGATAAATATACTCATTCTGGATCAGTTTCAAAATCTCTATCTCTCATCATTGGTGAAATTAAAGAAAAATTATGCCTCGGTTTGTTATTGGCTGATTTTTATGAAATTTGAGGCAGTTATGTCAGGTTGGTTTCTGAATTACCCAACCGAGTTTCTTTTAGATTGGATTTGAATTGCGTCATCGTGATTTTTCAAAAAAATGGGGATAGAAATTTCTTCCAAGCCTTTAAAGTGTGAATGATCATGGTGCAATGATTAGGATCATTAATCAAAAAACTGGTAATATGTGGCAAAGAGGATATTTGGTGCTTGGTGGAAGGTTTGTGCTCTCTGTGTGCACTTGTTTTAGTATATTTTTGCCTTTGTTTTGTGTATTTTTGTTGTTGTAGTATATAGTTTTTTGTCAAATCATGGACTATCTACAACATCTTTTACATGGTTTAATATTTTAACCTGTAAGACCTACAAAAATGCTAAAGACTTTCTGTCTTTTCCAGCGCCTCTGGAATATTTTTACATATTCAGGCCTGAGCGTGCAGCCGGCAACAGTCGGTGTCCCTAGAGTAGAGTTACTTTACAAATGTAGCTCTCCAGCACTTTGCAAAGGAAATGCAGTCTCTTCGAAGATGACCTCAACTGTACCTTTCATAAAAACGTTAATCAAAATCAGCATCTCGAAACCCAAGTGTATGGTTCTTAACCAGAAAAAAGAGGAGTGTCTTCTGTCCCAAGTGCAGGAGTCAAAGTATTTAGAATCTTGTTCACGAGTGGGAAAAATAGAGCAAGAGATACACGGTGATGCAGAGTCTGCGCCGGTCTGTCTTGGAGAAGAGAGAGTTGAGCCAAAAGGCGAAGCTCTCGATTTACCATTCGATTTACGTTCCTACCCTCACCTATGGTCATGAGCTTCGAGAGAAAGGACAAGATCGTATGTACAAGTAGCCAAAATGAGCTTCTTTCGTAGGGTGGCTGGGTTCTCCCTTAAAGATGGGGTGAGAAGCTCAGTCAGGGGCTCGGAGTAGAGTCGTTATTCCTCCACGTTGAGGCACCTAATTAGGATGCCCCTCCGAACGCCTCCCTGGCATGTCCCGTCGGAAGGAGACCCCAAGCAAGACCCAAGGCGTGCTGCCAGGGTACACCTTGGGTTCACCATCGATAGGGTGCCAGTCTATCGCAGGGCAACACACAGACAAACAACTACTCACACTTACATTCACATCTAATGGGCAATCTAGAGACTCCAATCAACCTAACACTCATGTTTTTTGGAGTGTGGGAGGAAACTGGAGTACTCTGAGGAAATCTACACAACTCCCAAGGCTTGAACCCAGGAACTTCTTGCTGTGAGGTGGACATACTAACCACTAAGCCAGTGATTCTTAACTGGTGGGTCGGGACCCAAAAGTGGGTCGCGGACCTGTACTGAGTGGGTCGCGAACAGCTGGTCAAAAATAAATAAATACTTAGTCTCTCATGTTGGACTTGTCTTTACTTTGAAAGAAACTTTTCTTTTGACAGGCATGCTGTAAAATGCATGTTGCACAGGAAAATGTATAGATATATGTTTTAAATGAGAGAATGTGTGTTTTCAACAGCTACGTTTGAAAAATGTGGGTCGCGATTTAATGGCCGTGGAAAAATGTGGGTCTCAGGGTGAGACGAGTTGAGAACCCCTGCACTAAGCCACTGTGCACCTCTACTTCAGCATTTGAAATGGAAACTGTTTTCCAAGAGAACTGATTTTTAAGTACAATGGCCCTCATTTATTAACTGTTAACTGTTCGTACGTTCAGATATGAGCGTACTTCATGTGTTTGACCAAATTCCCGCAAGCTCCGGCATTAATTGATTCTGACGTGTCAGATCTCACGTCTAGTTGGACTTTGTGGTCGCAAACTTGAGTGTGAGGATTTGTGCTGCAGCACAGCCTAATATGACTGAGACCGAAAATAGAATATAAAACAAACAAAACTCAGCTGTCCGTCATTTAAGCATAAGCAGACACACCCATTTTCAATCAAAGTTGGTCAATGAGGGCCAATGTCTTTTAGGCCAAAAACAAGAACTAATACAGAGTTTGTCATTGGACTCAGTCATAGACGAAACTTTCTTGTCGGAGATGTCTTTTGTTTCAGTGCCTATAAAAGAGGCTCAATATGAATAACTTTTTGCAAATTTTACCCTTTAAACCATAACTTCGATAACCAACAACCTCGACAGACTTAGAAATAAAAGCACTATGCAATTACATGCACACACAACAAGTTTGAATTCACTTTCATGCTCATTATCCATCTTTTTCAACATACCACCATGCCTAATTTTATCATAAAATATGCAGATTGTACTCCAAATAAGCAAATTTGTTCTACGAATGCAAATGGAGTTGTTTACTGCGTATAATCACGGAGGGAAACAGGTTCTTGTGTTTCAGTGTGTTTCTACTAATCATTCAGAGTGCTGCACTTTAGCAGGCAACACTGCGCTGTGGTTTTGCATCACATTATCCAAACTCTTCATGCGCGCACACACACACACACACACACACACACACACACACACACACACACACACACACACACACACGCACACACACACACACACACACACGCACACGCACGCACACGCACACACACGCACACACACACCACTTTGTTTCTTTGTAAATGTCTGGAATGTAATAAGTAGACCTAAATGGAAATTAAGACAGATCGTATGCATTCAGATGACAGATAGATTGGGTGGTATTTCTGTTGATGGCTGTGGATAATAAATACGGCTTTGGTATTGTATTACTGTGAGGTTACACAATCAGCGCTGCCTAATAGAAAATTATGAGTGGAACTTGGAAAGCTCACTAGAATCCAGATTGGCTTTTGCTGGTGACATCGCTGCCCTTAGAGTCACTTTAGAAACCTCAACAATATAGCATCACCGAGAAAGCTGTGAACCTTCATCAATATTCACATATACAGTATGTGATAATCCGTAACCCTGCTAGGGATCAACTTCACCACATTCAATGTTTTTCATTCAAAAAATAATAGTTGACTTTTACTTAATTTTGCTGAAAGCATATCACACACATTGGTGTTCCTCTGGGGTCAATTTGACCTCAAGCTGTTTTAGCTGTGTACATCCCCATACCTGCAGGCACAGAGTTGATACTTTTGAGTCGATACATGATATAAGATAAGGAAGGTTTACTGTCAATGAAGTTTTGGAACAGCTCTTTCGCAGTGAAAGTGACATAGAGTAGGATGTCTCTGAGACAAATGACTTCATAGTGAATAACCCCAAATGTTACAAAAAGTAGCAAAATATAAGTGTGGGGGGGGGGGGGGGGGGGGTTATCAACATCAATCACTGTCGTTCATTTTGTGAGTGACGAATGTGCACCCCATACTAGATAAGATTTGGATAAAATGTTTTCAAGATACATTAACTCTAAAACTGAAAGTTTGACCTGATGGTGGGACTGCAGGAAAAGTCATATCATCACCACAACCAATAGAGTTCATGCTCCTGTCGTCATTAATGTTGTCAGTAAATTTGAAAAGATTTGGCTGAAAATGATTCAAAACAAATTACGTCTAATTGACAAGTTTGGCCTGATGGTAGAGAACAGGTCAAGGTTTCTTTATCAAGTTAATTCAAGTTATTTATGTAATCAGCAAATAAACTACAACAAATAAAATTAGAAGGGTTAGCTGTCTTGATTTACTGCCTTTATCTGATGGTATTTTCCCAGTTTTGCAAATTTCTGAACTTCTTTTCTCACACATTTCAAACCTTCTGCTATATGAGGGAAATCATTGCCTCTTCTCCATGGATGGGATCCCTGTCTGCTTTATTACACAGGTTCAAAAATCCAACTGGGTATTTTGTTATTGTTCTGTCTTCGCTTCAACAGACCACAGCAAAAAACATTAAAGAAGATGGTTTGGTTATTTTATGATGGAATAACATGAAAGCCATTGGATGATAATCTGTCTTTCAGTTTTGTATTAAAACGTGTGCAGTACATGCAGGGCCTCAGTGGAAGAAGGAAGAGTATAAGAAGTGAAAAGCCAGTCATGAATAAATATGACACCACGTTTTTCCTTCTCCTTATCTAGGTTGCCCAGAGAGAGAAGGAAGAAGAGGAAGCACACTGATCACTGCGACCGCTGCTGACTCTCTGACAGCAGATGTCTTGTTGATGATAGGGTGCTTTGCTACAACATACGAGGCAGTGGACAGCAGGGAAAACAACCTCATACCTATAGACCTGTGATTCTGTTTATGTATGGCCATATAATGTTCTGCTGCTCGAACAAGACCTTGGAAAATCACAATCTGAAGTGCATTTGTGCACATTGAGTGCTACATAATTTATTCTTTTAAGGAAAATGTCATAATATCTAAACCCAGCCCGTGGTCTAGCTTTGCTTTCAGCTATTTTTGATTTTAGCATTTCTGTAAATTATTTGACTTTAGAGTTACTTATGAATTTACTTTATTTCTATTTCATATAAAGGTGTTGAAGACATTTTTTTTAAATCAGATAAAGACAGAGTAGGCCTCATAGATCAATAGATCAAAGGTCATTTGCAACAAAAAAGATTAAAATTTTGAAATTGCCGGGTTGAAAGTTTGTTTTGATCTCTACTGTAAATGGTAACAATTTACTTGAAGTTTTATATATAAAGGCTGACATTACGCTGTCAATATTATGACATGACACATGTCATTAACATGAATAATGATGTCATGAAGGCTGTCATTACGTGTCGTTTGTTACCCTAACCCTCCCTAAGCCCACTAGATCCATCCATCAAACATAAAAAAAGGCCAACATAGCTCCAAAGGTGTCAGAATTTCACGAAAGGTGTCATAATTTAGTACACAACACTTAATGACAGCCTTGACGACACCATATTCATGCTAATGACAGAGTATTGTCAACCTAAAGCACATTGAGTTGCCTTGTGTATGAAATGCTCTATACAAATACATTTGCCTTGTCTAATGTATAAAACTTCAATTAAAGTGTTAACCTGTAAACACTTATTTACGTTGTTAGAAAAGTTTAGGGGGATCGCATGGTGGGATGTGTAGTCCTGTAGACCAGGGGTTCTCAACTGGTCTCACCCTGGGATCCACTTTTTGCCACAGTCATTACATCGCGACCCACTTTTTTTTTTTAGAATTCAACCAACCAAACTTAGTTTCTAAAAAATTGCTGTTGAAAGCACACATATATAATCTTTTTAAAAACATTAATCTATATTTTTTCCTGTGCAACATGCATTTCACAGCATGCCTGTCAAAAGAAAAAATTTCTTTCAAAATAAAAGACAAATCCTATTTATTTATTTTTGACCAGCTGTCCGCGACCCACCCAGTACAGGTCCCGACCCACAAGTTGAGAATCACTGCTGTAGACAGATGAATAGAAGTGTTTTTACATCATTCTTATTGTGATTTCTTGTGTTTCTTTGCCAGACAAGGAGGACAGTGATTCGCTTGACGCCATTTTTGTTTTAGTTTGTTCCCAGAAGCGGGTTAGAGAATGAAGTTGAAATGTCGAGATTAAAGTTGAAAAGAAAAGCTCAAAGTTGAAATTTTGGAAATAAACTCAAAATACATTATTGTGATAAAAGTCGAAGGTTTGCTACAAAAGTCAAATCTACGCAAGCGGACTGGGGCCAATTCACCTAATCCGCTTCCGTATCCACAAGATATCGCCTCACTCTGTGAAAAATTCAATTTCAACCGGATTCAGATCTTTCTGTGTAAGCCCCCCGAAAATATATCCCCCATTGTTTTGCTGCAAAGTTCAGTCTGTGAAAATACCAGAAATGTGTTTGGAAGTCACTTTGGCAGATTTTTGGGGGCAAACACAAGAAATCACAGAATGAAGTAAAAATACTTCTATGCATCCGTCTACAGCACTCCACATCCCACAATGCAATGCGTAAAACGTGCTTACATTGGAGATCAAGCAACTTATTTATTTACACTATGTCTAGCAGCTCTATATAATACTCTATTTATTAGGGACAATACTCATTAATCAACAGGAAAAATAAACTGTAAATAAGATCATCTTAGCCCAAGATTGCTAATTTTCATCTGCAGTCCCTGGCCAGTGGTTACTTAATAGAAAATCGAGCACAAATTACAAAAAGTTTGCGGCAAACACACAAATTAATTTATGAAATGTAGAGCAAATAAACTTCCCCGTTTTATTAAAATCAATTTTGTAGCATTTAAACCAAAAATCGAATTTGAGTAAAAACAAAGAAAATGCATGATTAGATTAAAAAAATTGCATTGTCAATTACATTTAGCCTTTTTTAATATTATTGTACATAAAATTAAAAAAAACAATAAATAACGATTTAATATAAAGGCCCAGGCATCTAATATATTTAAACAAACTTACTAATACCATAAGAGTTGAATAAATAATATACATATATAATATGTAAATAAAAAGAATGCAGATAGGCACTTAGAGCTGGCTTTCTACTGAATTATCTGATTTGAAATAATGTTTAAACCTCAGTTTGGCCTCTGAATGTTTCCACAAATTACCAACCAGTCATTCCTTCACTCTCCGTCCATGCATTTTTCTGCTTTGTTATTTTTCTTTAAATTGTTCTCCAGGTGATTGAACAAAGTGTAAATTGCTCCACTGAAGCTGTACATTGCAAGTGATCACAACTAAAATGACATGGGAAACAAGATTGGAATCATGTACTTTAAAAATGTTCATTTTTCTTGGTTTGATTATCAAACGGAACCAAAATGATCCATGTTTTACACTATTGGGGTGTGTTCAACTATTTCATACAGCATCTGGTGGAAAGACAGAATGATCAGCACTTACATCAGTTTCTCTTTGATTGACAGGTCTTGATAGCATTTTTTACCTTTACTGTCACTTCTTGGTTTCCTGATGACCCCAAACGGGATGTGTGTAGAGAAGGTTTTAAGGCCTCTCTTAGCAAATGACGGTGGTTGTACGCCATCTTCACATCAGTCGCCCCATGTCTCTTCAAGTATAATCACTTACTCCCACCTCTAATGTGTTGTGCTCACTTACAGTACACTCATCCATCATTATTCCTTGTCATTCGGCTCAGTGTGATGGATGTCGAGCTCCGCCCAAGAAAAGAAGCTGAAGGGAAGTGGAAAAATTGGGTTCTGAGCTATTATTCTCTGGAAAAAAGGGCATTTCACATCTATGATGTAAAGTAGAAGCAGGAAAGCGAGGATCTTTAAAAAGAAACTGGCAAAATGTTTTTCTTCAACCTGTTTATGAAGACCAAAGAAACTATGAATTATAATTGTATATAAATTATTCATAAATTAAAAAATATAAGGATTGTTTGACATAATCCTAAGATATGGTTGCAGTGAAAAAGAACAAAAGAAGAAATTAAGTATTTAAAGCATCCAAATTGGCCCGTAGAAGAAAGTAAAAATGAAAAAGAAAACAAATAATCATTGCGTGAATTATTAAATAGTTCTCTCAGTCTCTCAAAGTACATACATACAATAATACTTCACAATATTTGCTGGGCTCACAGTTTTCTCACCCACCCACTTTTGGCCACTAGAGGCGCTATACCTGTAACTTTCACGTCAAGCGCCCCTAGTGGCCACAAGCTCCACAGCACTGTCCCAAAAATCAACAACAGTCAGTCGGGCCAGCTTCCCTTGTCTTTTGATTGTGTATGCAGACAGTAGTTGACCTGTAATTTTGGGATAAAGATTGGCTCTAAGGGCTGGGTCGGTCGGGCCGGGGTGCGAAGCGGGGCTGGGCTCGTGCCGTGGCTGGAGGAGTAGCCCCCGCCCTCCTCTCCCCACCGCCGGAGGCCTGGCGCTCCCCCCCTACTCCCTGGTCTTGCCTTCGTTGTCGGCCACCTACGCCGGGGGGAAAGTTTTATTTTGTACTTTTATATTCTTATATTCATACTTTGGAATTTTGAGTTGAAGAATAATAAACATATAATGCAATGTTAAAAAATGCCAATTAATGGCTAGATAATCGATAATCGAATCGAGTCGAATCAAACTGGAAAAATGAATTGTTAAATTAATCGATGCATCAAAAAAATAATTGCAAGATTAATTGTTTAAAAAAAAAATATTTATCCCAGCCCTAATTGGTTGGTAAATACCTTCAGTGTGCCTTACTAGAAGGGTGTCCTTTCAACAGCAAGTGACGCATCAGTTGTCAATTTCTCTAAATATTTATCTTTGATTCTTAAAAGTTAAAAAAAAAAGGCGGTTTCGTTACTGTATCTCTGTACGATCAATGAATCAAACCTCGTCTTTTTCTTTTGCCTTTGTCTTGTGCCTGCTGAATCCTGAGGGAAATTTGAGTCAGAGAACCTGGTAATTACTCCACTTTTTCAACAACTACTTGATTTGTTTGTTTGTAATTTATTGCAGCGTAGAAAAAAGGGAGAATGTCTGAGCTTTTTACCCAACTGGTGTAAGTAGCCAAAAAATATTATTGCAGCAGAACATGAAAGCAAACTAATGAGGTTCAAGAGGCTTCACTTATATTGCTCAGAGGGTCAAAAGAGATTGTGGGCTCATCACTAAGAACAATCCCTTTTAGTTCTAATTGTGATTCCAATTTTAAGACATTTTAAGTTTTAATGAGCTCCAGTGCACCACTGACCCGATCGGGTATTGTTTTCCAACGCTTCTAATGGGCTTTGCTTTCAGTCATAACGTCAGATGTAAGACATTCACGAGCCTTCTTGAAATTCTCATTCCAGCCTGAAAGTAGGATGTTTAATTCCTTGATGCTATAGCCAGTGTGAAGTGCAGGTATGTCTTCTCTGATCTTTGCAGCCAAGCTCAAACGATAGTCCTAATTATTAGCCTGCTAGCTAGATTAGTGCCAGAGCAGTAATACCATTCAGAAATGATGCAAGTGAGAACATAGTTGTTATAATGAGGCACCCATCTCCTCGTGCCCTCTATTTCTTTTTATATGCGTGCACAGATGAGGGGAAAAGAAGCAGGAGAAGACATGTTTTTTTTTCACGTCTTCTGTGAACATACCAGGTAGGTATAATTATGTGTGTCTGTCCCTACTTCATAAACTTTACCAAACCCTCAGGGCAATTACAGCTAATCAAAGATTAGATAGAAAATTAGTTATGAAGGTCTTTTTCCAGATTAAGAACCAAAAGTACCTTTAAAAGAGAGCCATTGCTTTTGAACTGCATTGTTTAGGTTTGCTGGCTATAAGCGGCACAATGAAGAAGTCGTGGCTCACATACACTTAAACTCGAGACCCGCTCAACATTTAGCATTATTAGTCTTTTTTTCTCCAAGAGAGGCAGATATAATCCCAATTTGAATTAATGGTGTTTGGAAAAACATCACATATACATAGAGCTATGGCGCTCAACCATGGTGCTAAGGCAAACTAGGAGCAGTGGGAGTTTAAAGGTTGTGCTGTTTAACACTGGATAATTCAGTCTATCCTTTTGACGATCAGTGCACTGTCCTGATACTATCACAAACAGGCTGTTCGCTTTCATTTAAAGACATAGTGTAGGCCTTATTGATCAATGAAACAAAGATCATTTGCTTGAAAAAAAGATGTTTTCATCTCCACTGTAAACATTGTCTTATGCTGCGTTCACACCAAATGCACTCTGGGCGTCAAAATCAGGCCTCACACCCATAGTTGTACGCTTGTTCTCATTGAATCAGACGCTTGTCACCAGCATCGAAGAAGCTCTGGACGCACGTCCAAACAAGTTGGGAAGAGAGTGCGTTAAGCGCGTTTAAGGGAGGGGCTTCTCTGTTGCCGATGATGTTCATACAATGGATGATATTGTGGCAGTCATTTACGTTCATAATTCACCCAGTGACTGTGAAGTGGTGGGGAACATTATTGTGTTGAGAAGGTGGTGTTTCCAGTTGGATGTATTCTGGAGTGACTCAGTGTGTGCACTGTGAGGGCTAAAGAGAAGTGTGGTTGAATGGAGAATAAAGTTTGGAGTTCCTTGCTGAACATGCCGCCTCCGACTCTACATTATCCAGAGTGGCTTGGCTTTATTTGCACCTCGGCGTCGTTTCTGGTTTCACCAGAGCTGTGCTCGGATGAGAATCGCTTTCAAAGCTACTTCTGTCTCTCACGTGCCCAGTTTGACGACCTGCTGACCAGCATCAGCGCTCGCATCTCCTGGCAGGACACCAACGACAGGCGCTCTATTCCAGCAGAAGAGCACTTGTCCATCTGTCTTTGGTTAGTGTTTTTTTTTTCATTATTCTGATTACGTCACGGTTGGGGAAAGCTCCTGATTTGTCGACGAGCCGCGATATGCCTCAAAAGTTCAACACACCCAACTCTTATGCTGCGTTCAATTGCACTCGGAACCCAAAAAGATCCGGGTAGTCAATTTCCACCTCCGATGTAAATGCATTTCATTCAGTAAGCTCAGAAAACATGATTGTCCTGCTGGGGAAATATATTAGCTCCTTGAGGGTAGGGTACCGAAACTTGGTACCAATATGGCACCGGTTTCTACGTAAATGGTACTAACCAGACCAAATAAGAACTATTTTTACAGTTTGTTGATCGTGACATCAGTGCCGCTACTCCTCACCAGATTCAGCACACCTGTTGCTCATAACTGATAGCGAGAGGATAAAAGGCACACATGGAGTTTACTTAAAAGCCACAATGCACCGTGTTTGATAACCTACGTGACTTGGTGCCAAGCACGTCAACAACAGCAGCAGCCAGTGTTGAAGTTGCCAGAGTGGTGGACATCATCACAGATGATGACAGCAGCCTTTCGTTTTTGGGTAAGTCTAGTAATTTAATGCCAACCACAAATGTTGCATATCAAGTAGGCAAGCTAGCAAACACCGTTGTTATTCCATGTGTGACAACAACATGAGCTATGTCTATACTTCAACTGTGTCCTCTGACTTTCTGCTTAATGTTAAGCTCATAACAAGTCATATTTGTAGACAAAAATGTTTTAACACCAGATTTAGAAGGTACAATTTTGCGTTTACACAGGAATGCAACAGATAGGCTAGCTAAAGATTGTACATAGGCTAGGTCAGGGGTCTACTGCAACCTGTGGCTCTGGAGCCTCATGTGGCTCTTTGACTTTTTGGCAATGGCTCCCTATTGCTTTAAAAAAAATATTGAAATAAAGAGTACATTTTTTACAGAGGTTATTCATGATTAATGACAAATAAAATCATAATAAAACAATATTCATCTCCAGTATTATATTGTTTGATACAGTATTGTTTTATTTGATATTATTTAAATGTTGTTAATTTATGATTTCCATATGTTACTTGTACATATATTATTTAAGTCAATTTGGCCCTGAAAATAAAAGGGTATTGTTTTTTGACAGTGTGTGCGGTTTCATTTTTTAAGTACCCGTTTAAGCACCATTTAAACAATACCAAGTAGGCACCGGTATCGGATAAAACCCAAACAAGTCCAAACCCTACTTGAGGGAGAGAGAGAGAGAGAGAAACGTCATGTACTGTAAGTATGACTTGAAAGCACTTTGAATCATTGAACCATAGACTGTAGAAAGAATACATTGAACTCTACGGGCATTATTGACATTGTTGGAAAAGAAGTGTTTTGACAATTTTTGTTCTAGTTTGTTCCTGGTATTTCTCATGATATCCTCACTCCACGAGGCATTTCGGCCAGATTCTGATCTTTTCCCGTAAGCTCCAAATATAAACATTCGCCACTGTTTTGCTGCAACTTCAGTCTGTGAAATAACCAGGAATGTGTTGAGAAGTCACTTTGGCTCAGTTGTTGGAGACAAACACAAGAAATTACGGTGAAATTGAATTAAAAACACTGCTATAGGTCAGTGTACGAGACTCCAACATCCCACAAAGCAATGGTGAAAACTTTATATATTTTTTACATGGTCGTATACTTCCTTAGTTGGTCTATATTTACTTTTGTTGGTCTTGTGTATTCATTTTTTTTTCAAAATTATGTCTTTCTCAGTCCTTTTATGAGTATTCTATTGAGTTTATTCTGTCTTTGTCAATGGGTCAATGCAGAGATAATTATAAATGGAGCAGATTCTTATAGGAGCTCTTTAAAGTACCATAGTCCTAAAACAATATCAGCACATTCACCTATACACATTGCAAAGCCTACTTGTCTCCTAACATCCTTGAGTATTTGCAATAATTTTAAAGTAAGAAAAGAGGAGGTGAACAAAATAAGTAAATTAATAAAATGTTATATTAGATTTTTAACTAAAAATCAAAACAAAACAATATCCCATTACTTTAAGGGTAACCCAAAAAAGGCTTAAAAATATGTGTGAAAAACAAACACTTTAATGACTCGATTAAGCAGTGATTCAATCTTTGCTCTAGTCTAAATGGGACCTATCTTGGAAGAAAAAATAAGATGTGCTACCTTGAATAAGCACACTATTATTTGAGAGCAAAATTCGCTCACTTTTAGATTTTAGAAAAATCCTGTGCGTGTTGGACTCCTTTTGTCCTAAGGCTTGTTCACACAGATTTTTACTTCACAGCACCAAAGGTTTGGTTAGGATTTCTTTTTGTGTGGTTGAAAATTGATGTGTAATGTGTTTTTGAAGAACAAAGATGAGAGAAAAATATGTAAAATGTGTTTTTCACGAGTGCCAGAGACTTCGCTACAATGTAAAAACGTGTGGTCAGTTTTCTTTTCTGGCTGGAGCCCATTCACTCGCGACGTGTTTTATTGTCAGATACGAAGGACAGTAACTTGCTTGACACCATTTTTATTCTGTTTTTTTTCTCAGTATTCCCAGTGCTATCACTTCCCTTTGCAAGTGGTGGAGGCACTTGCCAGAGATTCTTGCCAGGGGGGCAAAAGAAAAAATAGAATTGAATATATAGACCTCAAGATTTGCAGCAACCACAATGTGTGTAACATATACAATGATGCAAAAATTACCAGTAACATAATTGATAATGTTGACTAGAAAAAATTGCATTGACGTGTCGTAACGTCCAACGTCCATCACAAGTCACAATCCAGCATATCACAAGTACCGTATGCCGTTTAAAAGCTTGGAATCTCCGTTTTTAACTATATAAATCATTCTAAGACACAACCATGACAGCAAACAAAAATGGTGACATAAACAAGCCAGCAGTCCTCACCTTTAAAGCAATGTCACGTCTTACTGAATCCATAAATTCCATAAATTGGTCTCGAAATATTCCTAAGACATTCAAAAATCCAATGAATTTCAGCATTTAGTCTAAAACAGTAAAACTGCTGTTAACAAAATAATATTTAACGTCTTGTTTTTTAGCTCTGTGAGGCTGACCGTTTCATTAAAAATCCTCAGCGGCCGCTTTCTGCTTAAAGGGCCCATGTTACACTAAATCAACTTTTCTGTGCTTTAACCATAATAAAAGTGCTATTAGGGCTTCATACACATGCCTAAGGTGTTTTTTTCATTGATTCTCTCAATCGTTAGTTAGAGGGTGATTTGCTCTTTTCTTACTGCAGGGTGAGCCCAAACACCTCGCTCCAATTTGATGACGACTTTGACGCGGCACTGAGCTGGAGAAGCCACGCCTCCAGGAAGCTCTCTGCCGTGATTGACATGTAAACAGACACGCCCACGAAGGTGAGCATTTCAGCGTCCTTCGCACAGTGCTATGTATGTATTTCCTACAGTCTATGTATGTACCGGTGAACGCCCCGCCCCCATGCTCTGTCTCGTGTTTATAAAGCAGCATGAGCTCAGCTACAAAGTGGGTGGAAGGAGGGTGGGCCGTCCTCTGGCCCTACGTCACCGTGTGGGGAGGAGGAAGTCAGTGTCTCGTCTATAGACACACACACTCATGAATATACATAAATAGGCCACAAATCAGCCTGTTTGTGCAGAGTTGCTCAGAAAGTGACTTTTTAGAGGCTAAAACTCTGGAAAACAGGCGAGTTTTGGGAAAAAAAACCTCAAATACTATGTTTTTGGGGTTCATAGAACAAATGGAGATGTGCGAAAAATAACATGATATGATACCTTCAATTATTTTTTTCTGCAGTACTGTATATGAACTACTGGGTGCAGTGTCACTTCACCATTTACATTGTACATTGTACAACAGAAGAAGAACCAAGTCACATGACTCGAGCGCCAAAAATAACTTGTATTTTTAAAGGAACAATAAATAATTCATGTCGAGATCTGAGAACAAAGAACTTTGATGCAAATTTCAACATCATAAACAAGTAAACCATTGGACTTCCAAACATACAAACAGGTAAACATTTAAAAGAGTTTGTGAGATTAAAGGCAAGGCAGCTGCTTGTCAAAAACAATGAATGTAAGAGTAAAAAGTATTTCATTGGCATTCCTTTGAAAATCAAAACGTTGTCATAAGATGCTGTTTCCTGTTTGAACCTGAAGGTTGTCGTACAACAAACCTGGTTTCCTTCAGGGAAACAAAACAGACTGGGAACATTTGCTGCTTCTAAGTGAACTGACTTTATAGTTTAACTTACAATAATATGCTTTCAATCAATGTTATAGCCCACAAGAGAATAATTGGCATATTACTGCCTACATTACTTTTGATTTTATTTGATCTCAGATTATTCTTTTATGATTTTATTTAGAAGTTTCTCAACATATCGAAGTGAGATCTTTTATTGCTATTGAGTTTTTTTTTTTTTTTTCTCAGATAAGGCAATGTCTGACAATGTTAGGCAGAAACCCTCACACCAAAATGTAATCATAAATACCTGCTGTTTCATTAATACCTACCTATAGTCTGAAAGCCTGTCTGGTTATCTTTTCTAGGCTTTGGATGGATCGTATTGCAAAATGAGATCAAGATTTTATCTCAAATAATAAAGTTGTATTCACTGTTTATGAAGTTACCTAAACAGAAATGTATCAACCCTTCTATTATCCTCAAATATTACACATTTTATCCATGGGGTCAATCTGACCCCATGGATATTTGCCTCCATGAAATGATTTTCAGAAAATTGTTAATCAAGTTTTTGTGTCAGGCACTTTGTTTATATGTTGAATACATAAATAACCCCTTGATAATGATACCTTGACCTGTTCTCTAGCGCCACCATCAGGCCAAACTTTTATATTAAAATTGATTTACCATTCATGACTAATATTAATAATTCAGGCCACCCAAGGACACTTGACAATAAAAACAGTGCAATGCATTAAAAAACATAATAATACAAAGAAGAACAGAAAAGAAAAAGAGCACTGTAGTCAAAAGAAGAAGTGATTATTCTAGAGAAGCAGATTGGAAGAGATGGTTTTGAGTTTAGAGGGGTAAGGTGTCGATGTTTCTGATGTTGGGTGGGAAGGGGTTCCAGAGTTTGGGAATGTCATCTTCCAGAATTAACCATATTGATTGATGATGGTGACCCCCACCTCCTTTCCTCTAAATATATTTATTTACTTCTTTTTTTCTCCTTTTTGTGACATATTTGGGGCTATTTAGTATAAAATCCTCTGTCTCAGACATTCTCCTCTACATCACTGTCACTGTGAAAGAGCTGTTCCAAAACGTCCTTGACAATAAACCTTTTCTTAGAGGACAATTTGAAGAGAGAGAGAGAGTGCACATTGCAATACACATAGAGCACAATGAGGAATGATTTGGGATAAAGGGCTGTTTTACACAGCTAAAACAGATTGGGGTCAAACTGACCCCAGAGGAACACCAATGCGTGCAATTTGTTTTCAGCACATTGAAAAAACATCATCATGCTAAATCAATTGTAGCCATCAAATTAAGAAAAGTCATGAAATATGAAGCAAATAAAAAAGTTAACTATTATCTTTTGAATGATAAACACTGAATGGGGTAATATTGACCCCAAGGATAATAGGAGGGTGAAAACAACAAATAAGTTAATTTCTAAGAATCTATTGTGAAAATGCTCCATAACTGTGGAAAACCTAGAAACTTTGGTAATTTCTTAGCCTTGGAGGCTTAACTCTGACATGTTCACTGATAATTATGAAGACATGTTCAATGTAAGTGAGGTCACACGTGTACACAGAGGGGTACCTGTCTGATTGGCTACTTATCACTGCAAAATCAACACTCCTATGGACATGTCAGCTGTCAAATTGATTCTATCTCAGTTTGACATTGGGCAGTGTGGGACATCTGCTGTCGAACAATCCGATGAAAAACCTCAGAAAATCTACTGTTTGAGTGCGTTTTTTTTTTAATTCCAGGACCTGTGAGTATAGTGTGTGTCTCCTCTCATATTCTCTTCACTCGTCCGCTGATGTGATCATTTATTTATGGATCAGGCCAAGCAAGTGACAGGGAATTCACAACAGCCTGTCCCATGGGAGACCTGTCAAATCTACATATTTTAATAGCTCATAATTTGAAAATGCCTGGCGACTTGTATCTGTATCCAGTTTCTCCCAAAACACAAGTTTGTGTGTTTCCAGTTCAGCTGTCCCTTTGTTTGGCCCCCTGATAAATATCAAGATTATCACTTTAAATCCCTGTTTTAATTTAAATGTTGAGAGCCTGTTAACAACGACCTTGAGATGCACCTAAACAGCAGACTGGACTAATCACTGAAGACCAACCATCTCTACAACACAGACTGTGATGCTGAGCTTCTTGACGACACTGGCAGCTTTTAATCCCACAGATGTTCTTGATCAGAATGCGATTGCCAGCGTTCTCATTTGTGGTTTTGGCGTGTGCGAGAAAGAGCAGCAGAAAGAGCTAAAGAGTCAAAAAGCTGCCAGCTGTGGACTCTGGATTATCTTCTGTCAATCATAGACTAAGTCAGCCATCATCTCTGTCTTTGTTCGAACAATTAGTAAGAGGTTTTTCCAGCTAATTACCATAGTTCTCATTATTAACTTATTTGAAAATACTACTTAATACATAGTATAACTTTTGTGAGGCTAGCAGATGTTTGCTGATTTTACCGTCACTGTAATAATTAGCGGATCATTTTAACATGCTCTCTCGGCACATAATCATCTAGTTGGCATTTTTTAAAGGCATTTCCACAGTTCAAGATTCAAGATTCAAAGATTGAAAGTGTTTATTATCATGTGCACAGTAAAGAAACATGTTTCCCTTCACAATAAAATTTCTATTTAGCAAAGAAATTAAAAGATAAATACATAAATAAAATAAAAAACAAAAACAAATAAAGAGAAAAGTTCAAAATATAATATAGTAATAGTTCAAAATATGTATGTTGAATCTAAATATGTTTATTATTGTGCTAAGTTCTAAAAATGGATTACTGATTTACTGATTACTTAAATCAAAATGTAGTGCCATACTGTGAAAAGTAATGTTTGAGTTACTTAAAAAACACCTTTGGAAAGCTCCAGCTAATGCAGTTATAGCAAAAATGGGCAATGGTCATCAGCATTTAGAATAATGACCAATCTGAGCAATAATACAGGAAAGAGCAAAAGGTTGTGTAAGTTTTGTTTAGTGTAATTTACTTTCATTTGTGTGTTTTTGTTTTGTATATTTATGGAGTCGATATGTATAATAAACTCATATTTTCTGTATTTTTGTTGTAGTTTAATGTGTTTTTGGAGACTTTGTGAGGGTTCTTGTTGTTGATTTGTAATTTTTTCTGTCATTCTGTGTATTTTTTATGATCATTTTGTGCTTTTGGAGTTATTTTGTGTATTTTTGTTGTCCTTTTGTGTATTTTTCTTCAATTTTGTTTTAGTAATTTGGTCATTTGGGGCCACATGTGGGCCTTGTGCTGCCAAGGGGCACATGTTTGCCTTCTCGCCTTCATTTCACTTCTTTTAATGTGAATACACACCGTTGATGTACTCAACAGTTTCCTTTAATTTACATTCACATCGCATCATTATTATTCTCACGTTTTATTTTTCATTTACCCTGATTAGAAATATTGTTTCTGGTAACGTGTTGCATGACATTAACTCACAGCAAAACCTTATGTAGCTTTGCTGTGAGAAAAGGACAAAAAATCGACTGCAATATAGAATTCCTTTATTATTTACTTAAGAATGACAGGTAAATTTTTGTTATAATAGTTAGATTTTGCATTAAGTCGAGCAACTTTGACAGTAAACCTGTGAGCTCTATGACTTCCTCAGACTTTGTTCTGAAGGATCCCTATTAAGATTTATGCATGTAATCTAGTTCAATTTACCCTCACAGGTAACAGCCTCATTTTAACATTTCACTCTCTTTAAAATTAATCAGAGCTGTTCTGGCGTAAGCAGACAGAAGATATTCCCCTTGAGTCCAGAAAAGGAGGGGCTGATATGCTTAAGCAGCCAGAAATGTGAGTAATGTTCATCAAAACAGAAACGCCAACTTTCAATATTTTAAAAGAGGTACAGTAGCATCTGTACGTTGCAGAACGAGTAAACAAAAGTAAACTTGCATGTTCCAGATAAATAAGAATGATGTATTTCCAATGCAGTGGACTATGGTTTTTTTTGTTGTTGTGTCAACCTCGAGGTTAAGTTCAGTTTTTTCTTGTAAATGCAATGTGACCT
The DNA here is from genome assembly GCF_900634775.1 of Gouania willdenowi. Taxonomy (NCBI): domain Eukaryota; kingdom Metazoa; phylum Chordata; class Actinopteri; order Blenniiformes; family Gobiesocidae; genus Gouania; species Gouania willdenowi. The sequence goes on from NC_041050.1 coordinate 7,818,213, forward strand.
ACGTCAATAGCTCAATAATTTATATATAACATCTTCTTTAATGGGTTTGCAATAATGATTAGTCATAAAGTAGCCTTGAGTAACCTTTCTGGTACCTTCATGTGTACTAAAATCTATTACATCAATACAATCCTATAGTAAGGATACAAGTGGGTATTTTTATTATTGAACTTGGATATGTTGGAGTTTTTTTATGTTCAGCTGACACACAAATGAATAAATCAATAATACTAGAAACAATCCTAAAACAATCAGCAAGACAAGACAACATGTTGCTTATTTTAGCTGCACTACAGTATCTGTTAATAATATTTCTCCGTTCCCCGGCCTGTGCCTTCGTGATTAAATGGGAGTGCACCTCCTCTCACACTAGAAGCCACATTTAGACTCTGACAGGAGTGACTTATGAGATGCCACGATTTTAATCTATTGCAACCACACAAACACAGGTTGACCTTCATTCCCCACCTTCCCACCCCCAGTTTTGTTTGAACTAGAAATAAGTGATCCTATAAAAATCAGTAAGTTTACTTTAACCCTCTTACTAAACTTTAACATCGTTTTGATGATTTTACTGAGCACATTTGCAATTTTAGCCTTCATTGAAAATTACATTTTTCCCTAATTCATAAAAAAAAAAAAAAAAAGAGGATTTTTTTATAAAATAGTTTTCTGCTGCTTTGATTATATCATATTACTGTTAGTTTCATGTCACAGATGTTAGTTCTACCTGAGGTACAGTATGTAGTATACGTTTTCAGTGAAAGGGTTTGAGTTTATAATGTTGAAATTTGCATCAAAGTTAATTTGTTTTATGCAGTTACGAGAGTAAAAATGGACTTTCCATTCCCTCCAAATAAGCTCAGGTGTTTGTTCTCAGATCTCAACATGAATTCATTTATTGTTCTTTTGAAAATACGAGTTATTTTTGCTGCTCTAGTCATTTGACTTGTTTCTTCTTCTGTTGCGCTATTCTTCTTCACAATGTAAATGGTGAAGCGACACTGCACCCAGCAGTTCAGGTATGGTACTGCAGCAAAAATGAAGCAGGAAGCGGTCGCCGGCCTGATTTTATCATGAATTAACAACATTAAACTGTGTCTCAATGCAAGTTTTTGAAGTCAACATTATCAATTATGTTACCAATCATTTTTGCATTATTGTATATGTTACACACATTGTGTTTGGTGCAAATCTCATAAAGGTCTATATATTTAGTTCTATTTTTTCTTTTGCCCCCCTGGGAAGAATTCCAAACTCTGCCTATGCTCAAACTAACTGGAGAAAACTCGTAACAGTGCGTAGCATTAGTGGAGAAGTTATTGACGTGTCAACAATCAGTCCCATAACAGCAGCCTGAGCACTGTGGAGCGATGGAAACTCTCCAAGAAGTGATGATAGGAATAATTTAGGTGTGTGTGGAGTCAAATATATACCCATTGTTCAAGATTTTCCAGACTCGTGGCGCCGCGTACCGTATTATGACAATCTGCACTGGCGCGCAGTAGCGCAGACCCCACGTCTGTGACCGAGTGTGACAACTTGCCACTGACTTGAGTAATTTTTTGTAGTGCGTCGTAAGTGGCGGTGCAATGTAAATTACTCTGTTACGAATATAAATTCCTGGCATTCGTAACTTGTTGGCACTCTCTGAACCCCAGTGTTAAGATTGCGATTAAAAAAATAACAAAAAATGTGCAATCCCATTATTTTACAACAGTAACAGCTTATACTGACGTCACAAGCCCCCCCAGAGAGCATATTCAATTCAATTCAATTAAACTTTATTAATATAGCGCAAATTACAACAAAGTCATCTCAAAGCATTATCAAAATATAAAATTCATAGTAAGAAGGAAAAAACCCAACAAGATCTACATGAACAAGCTTTTAGCAACAGTGGGAAGAAACAACTCCCTTTTAACAGGAAGAAATCGCCATCAGAACCAGGTTCAGAGGTGGCAGCCATCTGCTTCTACTGGTTGGGGTTAGTGGACAAAAAAACAGAACAAAATGGAATGACTAGTTGAGCCGTGAACCACAGATCAGGAACTGTCAACTCCAGCTTTAAGACACTGGGAACAGAAAAGAGAGAGACGGATGAGGAGAAGACACTGACTGCAGAAAAACATGATACAGGAATACAGTAGAATAAGAATGAATATGAGGTGGACAACAGTGTAAAATGGTGTGTAAGCAGTGTAAGCAGTGTAATGGGTGTACAACAAGGTTCAGAAGTGGGGGGTTAGCTACAACCCGGCACAACTTTGTCTGATTGGACTTCACCCATTGCAGCCTATTAAAGCTATGTGTAGATGGTTGATTGTGTTTGAATATAGTGTTGGTGTTCTACTATATAATCTTGGTTTTTAATTACTATTTCTAGATTCAGGGCTTTGTTCCTAGTGGTTAGGTTAATGCTATTATATGGTATACGCTTTAGCAAATAAGTAGGTTTTGAGTGTAACCTTAAAGGTGGAAAGAGTAACAACCTCCCGTACTAAGACTGGGAGCTGGTTCCAAAGGCGAGGAGCCTGGTAGCTGAATGCTCTGCCTCCTGTTCTACTTGTAGACATTTTAGGAACTTCCAGTAGACCAGCAAACTGAGAGTGGAGTGTTCTACCAGGACGATAGGGCACTAACAGGTCTTTAAGGTACACAGGAGCTTGATCATGTACAGCTTTGTAGGCTAACAGGAGGATTTTAAACTGTATTCTAGATTTTATAAAAAGCCAATGAAGCAAAGCCAATACTGGAGAAATATGCTCTCTCCTGTTAATATTCTAGCTGCAGCATTCTGAATTAACTGGAGACTTTTAAGTGAATTATTATGGGACATCCTGACAGTAGGGAGTTACAATAATCTAATCGAGATGTAACAAATGCATGTATTAGTTTTTCAGCATCACTCTGGGCCCAGATATTCCTGATTTTAGAGATATTACGGAGGTGGAAGAAGGAGGTGGGGCCGACATTAGCTTTTTTTTTTTTTTTTTTATTGTTAGAATTTTATTAGTAAAGAAGTTGATTAAGTTGTCACTGCTCAGGAATATATAGTTGAACTCAGCTATGGCTTGTGGTGTGTCTAGCTACAGTGTTGAATAAAAACCAAGGATTATTCTTGTTTTCCTCTATTAAAGATGAGTAATAGGAAGTTCTAGCTTTGCAAAGAGCTTTTTTTTAATAAGCTAATAAACTCTTTCTCCGGGCAATATGAACTTCTACCATGTTTGAAGAGAGCCACTTCCTTTCCAATTTTTGCGATGCCCCCAGGTTTGGAACCACTGTGTTAGGTTAACCTACACCTAAACCTTTTTCTCTGTCAAAATGTTTTCACTCCATTTTGACACATTGCACCTGAAATTGGATTGATTTAAATGGCCTAACTGGTTCACTCAATCAATTGCTCCATCTGACAATTTCACTTTATTAAAGAAAAGATACTAAAAGGGTTAAAGATATACTGCACACATAAAACATTTCATCTCCAGTCCTATCTTTAACAAAAACACACAACACACTCAAGTTTTAACAGAATGAATAAAGAATTTCCAATTCTAGAGCAACTATTATTCAGTGGCACTTTTTTTTTTTGCTTATTTAATACTGGTTACATCTGATGCATTGCCAATCATACACATTTTGTACATGTTAAAGGAAAATGACATCAGAACATGTAATCTATTCTATGTATTCTGTATTTTTTTTTTGCAACAATAGATCAAATCTGATCAAACAAAGAGTCTTGATTACAGCAAATGATCCACTTTTCTTTATTTTGCAGTCGTATCCAATGGTAAGCTGGTTAGTGCAGGTACTACATCAATCTCTGCAGCAGAGCTCATGGTTCATCAGTGCAAGTACTGACAATTCATTTTGTTTTCTGAGAAAAGAACATCAATGTGATGTTAATCACTGAAGTCATTTATTTCCCTTAAAGTCCAGAGCCAGCTGAAGGCTGCAGCGATATCTGCTGCTCTGATGTCTCGCTACATAGCCACTCGATCAGGATATTAATTGTCAAGCTCTGTCTGCATGTTATCAATCATTACCAATCTTACTTTATTAAATAAAGACACATTTGCTATCTGAAACCTTCTCATATATAATAATGTGCTTTATTATTATGTATCTATAGCAAACAACTGTGAAAATGTAAAAATAATCAGACCAGAACTGACACATCATTAGCAAGACAAAACACATAGCGCAGGCTTTCTAATAAAACATTTTTCTTGTACTTGTACTGATGCTTCCACTCTATGTGTTATTGTATCAGACCACATGTGTAAAGCTGCTGCAAACAAGAGTTCGTTACAGTCTAGTTCACGTGTCAAACTCAAGGCCCGGGGGCCTAATCCTTTGGAGCATTCTATTCGGCCCAAAGAAGAAAGTAAAAATGACAGACAAAACATGAATCATTGTGTAAATGAAACTCAATAATATTTGCAGGGGATCACAGTTTCTCTGGTGCTTATATTACACAAATGCACTCATTTTTAATGTTAAACAGTTAAAAAACCTCAAAATGTGTACATAATCCTTGAATTTTCTTCAAATATTTCCTTTAAATGAATCAAAATTGGTCAGAAAATCTAGGAAATGTAAAGTGAAGGCCCTGTTGGGACTGATATCTCTCACTTATTGCTTAGATATTGTCAGTTTCTTACATATTTTGGATTTTATGTATACGTACAAGTGTAAACTAGGGCACAATCATGTTAGAATTACTTGTTTTCCCGAATAAAATCTGTGACCCACTTGAGAATAAACTGCTCCGTATTTGGCCCCTGAACTGAAATTGAGTTTGACACCACGGGTCTAGTTGGTAATGCATTGATGAAGCATCTTCCAAATGTTTTAATTTGGATTTCACGTATAACATAGTTAATTTCTTCAAACAAATCTACCATTAAACTATATTTTAAATAAATAAATATTAGTTTAAAGGTAAAATAAAATACTTATAAATGATCTAATAACCTTATCAAAGTACACTGAATGTATTTTTCATCTAACGTGTTCATTTAATTCGAAAAAAATGTTTTCGAATAAATGAATTAATTAATTTCATATTGTAATGAAACATGCCTCTTAAGAAGGCTACTTACTTGCGTACTACTACTTAAATGGTTAAAAAAGTAAAAATGAAAAACGTGTTTTAAGTTGACCTTAAATTAATAATTAAAAAATAAAACCAAATTATTCATACCAAGGACTCAAACAAAAATTTCATGTAACTTAGTTTTTCTGTGATGCTATAGGCAGAAGAATATGCCATGATTTTTTCTTTTTTTTTTTCCATGTGCTGTTAGTCACAGTGTACATCAGACAGGAAATTTCACTTCTCATCATCTTCTCTTAAACACATGATGATTCTTCAAAAAAGTTTAACTTCCGTTTTCCAACTCTTGTGACCTAAGGCAAAAAAAAAAAAAGTGGGACAGAAGCTCATCAGAAAAAGGTGACAGCGTTTCACATCATTATATGTGAAATGATTTCACTTCATGCTTCACATAATCGTTTGAGCACAGACAAAATTTAAATGCCGGGGTTCAATTTAATTGCCTTTGTGCTGCTATCATCCACCCACACAATGGCTTTTTATCAAAACCATCATCTAATAGCAGAAGAATTCTACTTAAAACTTGCACCACAAGCAGCATCTCACTCATCTTCAGTTACATGGGAGATGCATGAATGACCCACATCCATTTTTCCTCCCACACCCTCAGCTTTGTCAGTGATGCCGCAGCGCATTACCAAGCAGGACTACGATGACAGCTAGTAAAAGGCGCAGTTTTATTCTTAATAGGAACGTCAAGATTCATTTGTCATCCCGGTTGACCCGCCCAGTCACCTTGCATCTTGGGATGACCCCGTGTCAGCTACTGGGCCAGGTAACATTCAATCCCATTACAGCCAATCACTATTCAGGCTTAATCACTTTCAAGATGCCCTGTCTTTGAACCTGGCAATAAGGCTGTTAAATATATAATACCTATCTGAATAATGAATAGAAGATGTTAAGTTCTTTTATTCTAAAGTACAATCCACTTGAGCCGGTCTGACCAAGCCAATTAACTTTCAATGTTTTTAAAGGATAAGTAGCCTAAGCAGTGGTTTCTGGTTTGGTAAAAAAAGAAATGTAAGTTGCATTAGAATTGATGTAACTTGTCAGAATGATTTGCCTGTCGTTGAAACCAGAAGTAAAAGGGATTAGGCACAGGGGTTAGCTTAACAACTGCTTTCAAAAGGTGTAACTGCAGATAGCTTCAGAGGCCAAGTGCCATTTACAGTTAGAGTTAAGGCTTCTGGAGATGGTATTTATTTTCATAGTTTAGGCCTCGTGAATCAATATTAAAAAAAAAAAAATGCTTAAAAAAGTTGAAATTGCCACTCAAAAAATCTGTTTTGATTTCCACTGTAAAAAATCTCTTGATAATTCTGCATTACGTTGAGGGATGTGGAGTTCCATTAACTGGGCCATCACTGTCCCTTAAATGGTAAATGGACTTGATTTTATATAGTGCTTTATCCCCACACATAAGCAGTCTCAAAGCACTTTACATATCAGCTCATTCACCCAATCACTCTCACATTCACACACCAATGGGACAGGACTGCCATGCAAGGTGCTAGTCGACCACTGGGAGCAACTTAGGGTTCAGTGTCTTGCCCAAGGACACTTCGACACAGTCAGGTACTGGGATCGAACCCCCAACCTCTCGATCAGAAGACGACCCTCTCCCACCTGAGCCACGGACGCCCATCACTGTCCCTTAACACTAGCTGCATCACTTTTGATAGAAGTGTCTGCTAAATGAAATTGCAATTGTAATTCTTAAAGAGATTTCTTGTGTTTGCCCCTAAAACGCTGCAAAAGTGACATTTCTATTGTTTTCAGGGACTGCAATGTGTGGCAAAACATTGACGGATATTTATTTTGTGGATAACAGAACCAAAAAACGGGAACAAACTATGTCAGGCGGAACCACTCTTCAGTGCATTGGCCTACGGGACTCCACACCCCACAACGTAATGCGCAAAACTATTCCGACAATGTCAATAAACCTATTGTTTACAGTTCAGATTTTTTTTTTATTTCGGTTTATCAAATCTATGAAGCATAAACTACATCTTTATCTGATGAAAAATGATCGTCTCCAGCAATTTTAACCTAAAAAGGTGGGTAAAAATCAGTGATTTATAAACACAAACTCACTGTTTGGTTACATTCTGCCTGTGTGTTTGGAGAAAACCATTAAGTCTTGACACTATTGCAGAACATTCAGTTATAGGAAACAGCACACAGTCTGATTAAGTCTACGATATTTTCCTATATGCTATTAAATAGGGTATTATATTGATCATTGATAGCTGCCTTGATCCATTGGGGCTTATTCTCCCAGAATAGATTAATACAGTTTTAAGGAAAGCATCTAATGTGTAATGGACAACATTAGATAATTATCTCCTGAAGCTAAACATAGCGTACATCGGGTGCAAAATGGGGCACCAACAAGATCACAAAAACTATATGAGCTTTCTATTACACATTTACTACAGGTTGTGTTGTTTTGCCCTCTGGTCCAGAGTTGAGCATGTTTCACAGATATGTTAACACAAGCCAATGTCCAGCAAAATTAGCTGTAGTGATTAAAACAATAAGGTGATGATTTGAAGCAATCATGGCCAAATGCCAATGTTATGAAACACTGAAGCCTGGATAATTCAATTACTCCTATAATTAAATTTAGAAAAAGAAAAAAGTTTGGGTTTGCATTTTAATGCCTTAAAAAGTGCTGCTAAACAGGGTTTAAATCAGCTAATCAAATTAGCTGAGCAGTTGGGCTATTAAAGAGAGCTGAAAAAGCCTGAACACAGATTTGTTTAAGGCTGTCAGTTTTACCTACGGGGTAAAACTAAATGGGCTAAAGCAATAAGTCAGCTTCCTTACCTTCCTGACTAAATATGTTACATATGGTGCTGAATTTAGACATTATTTACCCTGTGGATGGGAAGCAGTAGTGAGAAACTGTTTGATTTTATAGACAGTGTTTACTGAACTGATCCTTGGGTTTTACTGAAGGAACTCAACTCTCTCTTGAGTCAGTAACTGCATCAGTGCATTGGGCCAACCAAATCATCCAACCCAGAGGTGAGATTGAGGTGTTTTAGTATTAAAGAGTAATTAAACCCCAAGGTTTTGGCCAACGTGCATCTAGGCTGGAAATTCTAAAATGCCCTGATGCCTATACTATAAAATATCCAAAGAACAGTCTATGCTATGCTAACTACCTTCTCAATACTCACTATACATCTCTATTCACAGTTCTGTCAATCCAACCTACTCGCAACAGATGGCTGAGTCCATAGGTGCTAGTTTGTATAGGAGGGGCGGGGCTAACAGTGCTGGATTTATGATGTAGGAAGCCACCAAAACATCAAAAACCAACATTCTCAGCCAATAGCAACAGCAACATTTGATTGCTAGGTGGGCATCAACCCATAGAGGACAGTCAGTCTTACATTTTTACAATTATGTAATAAAATCAATTCATTTATTTAATCTATTTAATCGCAAAAAGATTGCACTACGTATAGTGTTGAGCTTCGACAGCATGTACAGGGCTACACTTTAAAGCTGCAATCCGGAGTTTCTGAGAAAAGTCTTGATGTCCCGCCCTAAACAGCTCTACTTTCTCCCACTGCCTCTGCCAATCTACCAGAAGCCACGCCTCTACTTTTCTGCAAGCGCATCATGGAACATAACAAGGTCGCATTGATATAGGTCTATGGGTCAGGTAAGAGCCAAAATCATATTTACCTGTTTGCTGTTGTGACGCTTGGCCTTGTTTCCGTGCACAGTTCCGCATTCACTTTGATTGACAGTCTCAAAAGCAGGAAGTCAAAGCCTATTGGCTGAGAGCACTTGGCAATCGTTTCAATTTGTGTAAGGGTCTATAGGACGAAGGAGGGACTTATATACATTGACGTATATGAATGACCACCAGCAGTAGACCATAGTAAAATACTAGTTAGTTATTTTTTCGCTTTTCAAAAGAATCATACATAAACACAGATTTCACAGACACTCTGGATATCAGCTTTAAGACAAGGCAGATATGCAACAAAACGTATTTAAATATGATAATCAGTGCAATTATGGCTCCAAGGGTGGGGCTGGACCAGTTTGAAGAAGTGAATGGTGACTACCGTCCATGCATTGCTATTCATTGCCAGCCTAACATGACCAGTGGGGATCTCATTTATGGCTGACAAATGGTTCACAGTCAGAATCTGAACTTTCGGCTATTATCATGGTAATAGCTAGAAAAACCTGAGTCCTGCTTTCAAAAGTCACACTAAAAGAGCGCTTAAAGGCAGCTTTAAATATTTGCATCCCTCCAGACTGGACTAAGTGAAGAGAAAAGGGAGGTGAGAAGAATTAAAAAGCTGGAGGGAAAAAAAAGAAGAAGGAAAAAAAAAAAAGCATTAGAGTTTGATGTGGATTTGCATTTAGCATGGACTTTTCTCGCTTTCTGTTTTTGACTGCCACACACAATGGAATGGCACATTAGGCAAGCCTGTGTCATTGAAAGACTAATGAGATGGCACCAGGCCCACGAATGGCTCATTGCCTCATCGCACAATACTGCCTTTTTTCCTTCCGTTATGGCAGGTTATGTAGCAGATCTTGTACCTGTAACAAAGATTGTGATGGAAAACAAAAATGCAATACAATCCAAACATTACAAGTGAACTTCAGCTTCAGGCGAGTCCTTGAGTTTTCGTCAAGGCTAGAAGCACGGAAGCTGGCAAAATATGCAGATTCATACTCATATTTTGATCACTTTCTCCATATGCAGAGATTACGGGGGTTTTCATTACAGTTTTGACAAATTTATTCTGAAAAATGCAGTTCTTAATATAATGTACATAATATACAAATATATTAAGTGACATAAAATACGGTGACTGTATAAAATATATATTAATTCATTTGTTGTTCTTGTTTTCAGTGAAATGGTCCCAAACTTCTGAGACTTTAGGTTGGTTCTTCTTCTGTTGCGCAAAATGGTGAAGCGACACTGCGCAAAGCAGAAATGAGCAGCAGCCACCGGCCTGTTTTTATCATTAATTTGCAAGATGAAACAACGCATTGACGCACACTTTTGTCGTCAACATTAGGGATAGACCGATATGAATGTTTTAGGGCCGATGCCGATACCGATTTTTTTCCATCAGCCTCAGCCAATGACCGATAGGGACAGCCGATTTTCTTGAGCCGATATTTGGAGCCATTACTGCTTTTGCTCCCTCAATTTACGTCATGAGAATTACACAATGAAGATAACAAATGGTACGAGTCTCAATTTTTTATAAAAAGGAACATTTACTGAAATTAACAAAGATGAGGTAGAACAACAACAAGTAAAACATATTTATCAAATATTAAAAACAGGTGATGTAGAACAAGAGCAAGTAATTATTTCTGCTCTCTGTAAATAACGCGGATTGGCCGAACGCCACAGCCTGCATCAGCCGATGCCGATACACATAAAAAACACAAAATTTGGCCAATAATATCGGCCGTCCAATGTATTGGTCTATCACTAGTCAACATTATCAATTATGTTACTAATAATTTTTGCATTATTGTATATGTTACACACATTGTGGTTGGTGCGAATCTGGAGACGGTCTGTATATTTAATTCTGTTTTTGCTTTTGCCCCTATGGTAAGAATCTCAAACTCCGCATATGCCAAATTTTTACCAGAAACTCTTTTTCAGTTAAAGATATATTCAAGGGTTTAGTAGCAATTATAAAAGTAGTCTGATATAAAATACAGACACAATACACCCTACTAAGAATTATTGGCATCAACATGTAGGATAAAACTAAAACATTCTAAATAAGGTAACTCTTGCCGAACACATATGACCTGAACTAACTGATTAATTTGAATTTATTTGCATTATCTTCATGGGTTGGATTATTACAATGGGAAAGAGGAGAACTGCCTGCATGCATCAGATATGCTGCTTTTTAAAAGAAAATTAATCCTGAGACTACAAGGTATAACAAAAGATTTGGAGTGATTGTCCCATTTCTGTGAGAATAACTATGAATATAATAATGGAGAATGTTCTAGAACCAGAAGAGCCAAAAAGTAGAAATTCAGTCAGAAAAGTTCAGCCAAAGGTTGAAGTAAATTGTTTAGAAAGAAAAACATGAGACATCTTAACAGCTTCAAGCTGTCTGGTGTGTTTATCAGCCGATAGCATTTTGATGTTGAATATTCTAAGGGTCTATGGAGACAATGTTCCTGCTATCTATCTATCTACTGTATCTATCTATCTACTGTATCTATCTATCTATCTACTGTATCTATCTATCTACTGTATCTATCTATCTATCTACTGTATCTATCTATCTACTTTATCTATCTATCTATCTATCTACTGTATCTATCTTATCTACTCTATCTATCTATCTACTGTATCTATCTATCTACTGTATCTATCTATCTACTGTATCTATCTATCTATCTACTGTATCTATCTATCTACTGTATCTATCTATCTATCTACTGTATCTATCTATCTACTGTATCTATCTATCTATCTACTGTATCTATCTATCTACTGTATCTATCTATCTATCTATCTACTGTATCTATCTATCTACTCTATCTATCTATCTACTGTATCTATCTATCTACTGTATCTATCTATCTACTGTATCTATCTATCTATCTACTGTATCTATCTATCTACTGTATCTATCTATCTATCTACTGTATCTATCTATCTACTGTATCTATCTATCTATCTATCTATCTATCTATCTATCTATCTATCTATCTATCTATCTATCTATCTATCTATCTATCTATCTATTGTATCTATCTATCTATTGTATCTATCTATCTATCTACTGTATCTATCTATCTATCTACTGTATCTATCTATCTACTGTATCTCTCTATCTACTGTATCTATCTATCTATCTATCTATCTATCTATCTATTGTATCTATCTATCTATTGTATCTATCTATCTACTGTATCTATCTATCTATCTATCTATCTATCTATCTATCTATCTATCTATCTATCTATCTATCTATCTATCTATCTATCTATCTATTGTATCTATCTATCTATTGTATCTATCTATCTACTGTATCTATCTATCTACTGTATCTCTCTATCTACTGTATCTATCTATCTACTGTATCTATCTATCTATCTATCTATCTATCTATCTATCTATCTATCTATCTATCTATCTATCTATCTATTGTATCTATCTATCTACTGTATCTATCTATCTACTGTATCTATCTATCTATCTATCTATCTATCTATCTATCTATCTATCTATCCATCTATCTATCTATCTATCTATCTATCTATCTATCTATCTATCTATCTATTGTATCTATCTATCTACTGTATCTATCTATCTACTGTATCTCTCTATCTACTGTATCTATCTATCTACTGTATCTATCTATCTATCTATCTATCTATCTATCTATCTATCTATCTATCTATCTATCTATCTATCTATCTATCTATCTATCTATCTATCTATCTATCTATCTATCCAGCTATCCATTTATCCATTGGTTTGCCTGTTTGCAGGATTACTTCAAAAGTACTCAACACACTTTGACAACAGAAGACAGACCTTAGGGCAGAGGTGGACAACTTCTATGACAGCGGGAGCCACAAAAATGTGTTCGTTTGATCGAAGGGCCACATTATAAACATTCATGTCAGTATTTAGAATAATGACCAATCTGAGTGTTAACACAGGAAAGAACAAATTTTTTTTTTTAGAAATTTAGTGTTTTTTTGTTTTGTTTTTTTTGTCATTCATGTTTGTCGTCTTGCTTGTTATGAATGCATTTTGTGGAGTAAGTTTTGTGTATTTCTGTTGTTGTTTTGCTTGTACCGTGGGTTTGCAGAATAATGTTTTGTGTTTTTCTTGTGTTTTTCTGTACCTTTTTGGGTATTTTCTGTAATTTTGTGTATTTTCTGTAATTTTGTGTATTTTTTGGAGTTTTTTGTGTATTTTTGTTGTTTTATGTTATTTGGAGTAATTTTGTGTATCATTGTTGTTAAATTTTGTAGTAGTTTTGTGTGTTTTTAAAATATTTTCTGTGTTTTTCTTGTATTTTACTTTATTTTCCTGCAATGTTGTAATTCTTTGTATTTTTTAATATATTTGTGCTTTTGTTTTGTGTCATTTTCTGTCATTTTGTACGTTTACTTTGGGGGCCACATAAAATTAGACCGAGGGCTGTCAGTTGCCCACATCTGCCTGAGGGGATCTGGATACTGATTCTGGATCACTTTGAAAAATCAAAAACTCCCACTCATCATTGGCAAAATTTCAAAAACTCTTATCTCGATTTGTAATTGACCGTACTTCATTTAATTTGACTCACTTATGTTGTGTTGGTTCCCCATTTAATCCACACAGTTTTATGCAGATCGGATTCCAATTGCACATTTAATCTTTATTTTTTCCAAAAAAAAATAGGAGTGCCAATACATTTTGACCAACTATATGAATATTAATGGAGATATACATTTCTTACAAGCTTTTAAAATTTAAATGACCATGGTACTATCATCAGGATCACTGATCCAGATAACATTACATAACATTTGACAAAGAGGACAATTAACACTTAGTGAGTCTTGTTGTTGTCTTTTTTATTTCTGTATATTCAGTTTAAAAGAGTTATAATCATGAATAAATAAAAAGTCTTAATTTTATCTCAAATATTCTATAGTCTCAATTAATTTATGATCAGAATTTAATGAGTATACATTGTATTATGTTGAAATATGTTTTCCTGATGATTGGGATAATCCATAGATAAGCAACATTTCATTTCATTTATTTGTACCTTCCCAAAGGATCTTTTACCCCAGGATGAATACAGTATGTCTAATATTTTATGTTATATTCAAAGAGAAATGTGATCTGATAATGAATGCATCAGACTGGATCCCATAAGGAAAGCAAAGCAATGTGAAAAGATCTATATAAATCGATCATACATTATCTATGGTATTTGAAAGTGGGTGTTGCTCTGTCCCCTTAAGCCCATCTCCAGGCAGATACAGTATGTTCCTCAGATCTATATGGAAAATGGGGCACAGAGAGCGCACAATGGGCAAAGCAGAGAGAAACACAGAATGGATTCACAGCAAAAGATTTCCAGTCAGACATCAGGGAAGTCATTAATTAACGACTAAAATTTCCAAGCTCAGGACCTAAGGGGTACCCGATGCTTCCTGGGATCTCAGTCCAGGAGCGGGGTGGGGGGATGGGGGTGGCAGTCCTGATATGATTTATAAAAAGTGAGCCTGGCATTACGTCAAGCTCAGCAATGAGAATAACAATAGGTGCTAATTTAATATTTTATAATCATAAAAAAAGCCATCCAAAGGTTATAAAACGTGGACCTTTGGTATGTATATTTCATACTAATGATGAGATACAGTATATCAGATAGATGATATAGCATAACATTAGGTCCTCATGACAGCCCCTTTTCATAAAACAAAACTGAGTTTTATCAGAGAGCCATTTACTCCTTTATAACATGGATTCAAATTTAGAGGTTAAAATGTTCATAAGAAATAAAAATAACAAAACAATCTTTGAGGTTGTTTTTAATCAAAGTTTATTTATTTATCATTTTTACTTGTTATCAAAGGTTTTACGTTTTCATCACAAACATTGAAATATACGCATTTGCATTCGAGATGTTTGCAATTTCTTATCATCATTTATTGATATGTACCATACGTCATTGTCTTTATTCTAACCTGTGTGTCTGTGTGTGTTTGTGCTTGTCTTTGTGTGGTTGATAGAGAATAGAATAGAATAGAATAGAATAGAATAGAATAGAATAGAATAGAACACAACAGAACAGAATAGAATAAATCTTTATCGATTCCCATAGGGATTGGTGGTAAACTACTTAAAGCACTGAGTTACACATTGTATAAAAAGAGCTTTATAAACAACGTTTGATTTGATTTGATTATTAAAATGATCCAATTTAAAAGCTCAAACATTTGTTCTTTTTTTCTCTTTTGTGTGTTTTTCCCATCATTATCATTTCTAACCTTTCGTGTTTCCTTGTTTCTATTTAACTTGAGTTTCTTGTCTTTTCACGTCTATTTGCCTCCTTGTTTATTTAACTCTATAACCTTTTATTTCCCGTTTTAATCTTTACTGTGGTCCAGTCTACTTTGTGTCCTACCTCCTGTTAGTATTCCACCAGTGAACCCCTTCTCTTCCCTCTTCCCTTTGTCTGTGTGAGATCCGTGTGTTGATTAAATCAGTGCCCATGATAGTTACAAGTGATTCTCGTTTAAGTCTGTTACTGCTCTCTCTCTAAGAGCCTGGGCCGGCAGCACACAGCTTTTCATGAGCTTTCCACACTTAACTGTACATCTTTTATCTTTTCTACCATTACATAAACTCTGTCAATTGCAGATTTTCAATAATTTTCAGTAATTTCACTAAAGCTACAGGAGAACATTTTTATTTCTTTTTTTTTTTTTTTTTTTTTTTTTTTGTTTTCGTCAGATAAAGATATAGTGTAATAGATTAGTATGGGGGTTAAAGAGAAAGGATGGAAAATGGAAAATTAACAAATGAAAGCATTAAAAATATGGGATTTTATCACGTTTTTTTTTTAGTACAAATTGGATAACACTTTACTTGAAGCTTTATACATTAAGGCTGAAGTTACGCTGTCATTATGGCATGACACCTGTCATTAGCATGAATAAGGTGTCATGAAGGCTGTCATTAAGTGTCGTTTGTTACCCTAACCTCTAACCCTACCTAACTTAACCCCACCAGATCCCACCACCTAACTCAAAAAATGCCACACTTAACACTTAATGACAGCTTAATGACACCTTATTCATGCTAATGACACATAATGTCAGCCTTATGTATAAAACTTCAATAAAACATTACCTAAAATTGTTATTCATAATAATAATGATGGAAATATTGTTAATTATAACATTAACTGAAAATACAATATTCAGTCTTGGTCCTACAACAGGCAGTAATGATAAAACATACTTAATGTTACTTTCCACTTATTACAAAATGAGTGTCTTTAAAATGTGTGGGCAAAAGAAAAAAAATACAATTAAATATATATACCGTCTTGAGATCGGCACCAACCACAATGTGTGTAACATATACAATAATGAAAAATATATTAGTAACATAATTGATAATGTTGAGGCGTTCTTTAATGTTGTAAATTCATGATAAAATCAGGCTTCATGCTTCATTTTTGCTGCAGTACCATACATGAAGCATACAGGCGCAGTGTCGCTTCACCATTTACATTGTGAAGAAAAATTGCCCAACAGAAGAAGAACCAACCTAAAGTTTGGGACCATTTCACTGAAAACTTATACTACACAACTGAGGTAGAACTAACATCTGTGACATGAAAGTAATATGTTAGAATTCAAGCAGCAGAAAAATATTTTATATAAAAAATATTTTTTTCAAATGAATTTAGGAAAACTGCTATGAAAAGTTTTGACGACTGGGGGGCAATGTCATACCTGCCCCCCCACAAACTCTGCTTACGTGTAAAAGGTTGAAATTGCCACTTGAAAGTTTATTTTGATCAATGAAGTATACACTGTCTTTATCTGATATAAAAACGTATTGTTTCCAGTAGCTTTAATGTTTTCAAAACACTTTTAGTAAAAAATGAATCTCACATTTATGGTGTGAGTGTTTTTTATAGAAATTTAAAGTATACATATATTTTCTTTTTTCCAATTCCTCAGAGACTGGCACAAATGAATCGCATACAGTCTATAACATCAGTAGCTATCTTGAAGGATTTTTCTTCATAATGGCAGAGCAAATTGTTTTCCCAATTGCCTTAGGCCTCATATATCCTCTGCAGTATATATCAAGTATTTCACTAAGAGTAATCCATAACCAGGAGTTCTATTAGGCAACTAATCAAGAGCCGCAGCAATACTCTAGCATGTTTCACCATCATGCATTGTATGCTAAGAAGACATAGTGGAAAGGGTGCTGAGGCTGTTTTATTAGCTCCCTCAAACTCAATTTCCATTTAATTTGAGAGCTGGCTTCCCAAGTCCATCCCTGGCAGCTAAAGGTATAACTCTAGCCTTATCTTGCCCCAGCATGCACAGTTCATATCCACACACCCGGTGCCAACAACAGATCTATAATTCATGGCCAAGCACACCCACATTATTGGTTAACCGTCTATTAGAAAATATAACAGAGCAGAAAGAATTCCATGGAGTGTCGTCAAAACAGGCAAAAGGGCATGTTTTCTCTCTCCGGGGACAAACCATGGGACAAACCTCTTCTACTGCTACAACACAAGAAAGACAAGCATGAAATGAGTAAAAAAAAAAAAACTTTTCACATTTATATTCCGCTCAGAAGTTTCTTGTATCGTTATGCCAAAGTGAGGGTTAAAATCTTCTTGACCTCGAGGGTGAAAGGGTGCTTTGTTTGACAGAAGGGAAATTATTCTCCCAATTAGGCTAATTGGATGTGACAGTTCAGGGCATGGACGCTAAGGAGTGAAGATGAATAAACAAAAGACTTTGTCAAGGATTCTGCTCAGGAAATATCTCCAAGAGACCATATTTGGCCCTGGTTAGAATTTGTTTTAGTGGCAAAAAAAATTCAATTTAAAAGACACCTCTACACATTATTACATTAGTGGCTAAGCTGGTGAGCAGGCATCTGGATTTAATAATTGAAAACATAAAACATTCAAGAATAGTTACAGACATTGTTAAGTGCAGCACAAGCTCCTACAGAGTCAAGGTATTAGTGTTGGAAGCTGTAAATGAAAAAAACTGATAGAGACATATTGAGAATGACATTGACTATAGAATCAAAAGAGGAATACACTGAGGCGACATAACAATAGCTGAAAACCACATGCATTTAAAAAAATACAAGTGGAGCTCTTAAACATGACTGTACAACAATCAACACATTGTATAAAAAGAGGAAAAAACCTTCCTATTTACAGCCCGCTGCCTGAGACTCTTCACTACAAACTCAATGAGTATATACCGTCCACTATAAGTATGATTAGGATGATGACCGATAATAACCATTCCCACTGAAGTATACTTCAAAGTTTCCCAAGATGCATTTGGAACCTACGACGACAAAAACCTGAAGCACACTGAGGCTAAATATCTGTGTTGATTCTCCACCTTTGAAAGTACTGAAAACATTTTAAGCAAAAAAGTGACCAAGTAGCATCAACAGGTGGTCATTTGATCCATAAAACTCACTGAAACACATTTCAAGCTGACATTTTGGAGATTTTTGGAGACCCTCCATTGCGCTACTGACTAAACTTCTGATTAAATTCAAAACAAGAGCCCTATTTACACAACCTAATGGAAGACAAGAAGACATGCTTTTGTTTTGAAAAGGGGATGGTTGATTTTTTAACCAATCGTCCCAGGACGATTTTAAGTTCCGCTCGCAATCCATCATGGGGCGTTGAGTATCACTAATCTGCTCACTGTGAAGTCAAATTTATTATGAGTAGTACGTTAGTATGCAATTTCGAAAACAACCTAAGTTTTTGTATCTTCTCCATTTAACTCCCAAAACAAATTCTGACCATAAATGTAAAACTATGAAAAATTTTTGACCACTGGGGGGCAATGCCCCCACCTGCCCCCTGCATATGCATTTAAGCTTTTATTGGGATTTATACATTTTTACATCCAACTCCAGAGGAGTTTAGTACAGCCCTGTTCTGGGCTTTACTACAAGATGAGGAGAACGGCATTCAGATAACCACCCAACATCCAAAACCTTCACCTGTGATACTTTAGCTTTGTGTAGCTAACAAACAGCCATTTTAAGAAGACATATATGTAATTAACATTACTAGCGATGGAGTTGGTCTGATCCAGGACATCTATACTTCTTCTACCGTCTCTTTCCAGGATTCCTTGGGGTCATGCTTGTTTTGTCCGCGATATCTCTGTTAATTGATGAGTAGAGCCTTTATTGTTCAGAGGGGACCAGTCAGTGTTTGTGTGTGCAGGGGGACTTGGATGCAGGCTGTGTTTTGTCTGAGTTGCTCTGAAGCAGCTGGAGGCAATGACGGGGAACACAATAACAATTTTCACGCACAGAATGATTGCGTAAGCACCCACACATCACAAACATCACAGCTACGCAAACAACTGGTATGAAATACTCAACATTGATAGCGAACAATATGCTGTGTAGTGTAGCATCCAATATGCTTAAATGGGGTTGAAAGGGATATGAAGTAAAAACAGTTGCACTGAGATTAGGAAAGTCTCAGAGAGATTATGGAACAGTTATTTGGCTTAAACGCCTTATCTAACTTGTTTGTGACTCAATGGCTTTGGTGGAGCCATTTATTTCAAAGCTAAACTAGACGAAGCTTCTCTGAGTCTTTAATGAAACATTACACAAGCTATTTGTTTGCTTTAATTGTTAGTCAAATGTTTTGCAAAAGAAAAAAAAAAAACACCAAGAGAAAGATGGAAATCTGTTCTGAAATACATGCATGGATAACAACCTTAATTAAGATGTTCATTTGTCACAATTTATATATGAAGGACTTACACTGACTTCTATCAGTGGAAGAGTGACACTAAGGCTGTTCCTCTGGCCTATTGGACAGTGTGTGGAATAAGAACCTAAAGCAATGACTGATCATTCCTGTATGTTCCTGTGTTCATTTTATGGACTAAAAACTTTTGCCTTAGTTTTCGTCGACTATACATTTTTAAAGTAACAATAACCAGACTATTAAAATGAAGAAAAAAAAAAACCCACCTGGATCAAAATCTATTGATATTTTAAACGACTAATAAGAACCAAACTACAATGTTGGCATGGGATGAAACCCAATCAGATTTAGTCAACTAAAATCTTTAATTCATTTAGTTGACTAAAGCTAAATTTGCACGAGAATTTGCACGAGAATACCTCGATGCGATTTGTAATAATTGCGGAGAACGCCTGTGATGTTAATCCCGTGCGAATTGACCATGAATTTGTAAAGAAAAAATTCCCCCGCAAATGACCTACTTTATTTAGCTAAACTCCGAGGTCCAGTGATAACACTAATCCAATGCGAATAGGCCTCTCTGTGATTTGGACAGAAATGGGCAGGATCTGATTCGTGATTAGGCGTTGTTTTGTTTACGGTGTCACGGTCTGAGTTTACCTTGTACTGAGATTGATTATGAGCATATATACGCATGCGCACTAGCAGAAAATGAATTTTTGCTAAAAAATAATAATTCAATTTTGTTTATTTTTGTTTTCAAAGTGAACGGACATGTTTTATCAGTTTATTGGATTAGGTTAGGTTTAGGGTTTAGGGTTAAGGTTAAGGTTAAGGTTAAGGTTAAGGTTAAGGTTAAGGTTAAGGTTAAGGTTTAGGTTAAGGTTAAGGTTAAAGTTAAGGTTGCATGCGCATATACGCTCATAATCAATCTCAGTACGAGGTAAACACTGACCGTGACACCGGGATGCATGTTGATGAATGGAGGCTACATTGGAGTGTTTACAAAACCTTTTGGGTCCCGGGCCAGCAAAACCTTATCGGCCCGTACGCACGTACGGCAACAAAAAGAGAAGGCTGAAGAGAAGGAGCAATATCTGAAGCAAATAGTGGATCACATCGTGCTTTGCGCTGTGCATTAAGAATCTTTGTTTTTTCTGTTTGTAGCCTTCTATTTAATACAGCTGGCTCGCGCTAGCAGTAACACAGCACCGAGCTGTGGTCAAAAGCCCCCAGGGGTCTTTGAGTCGTAGCATGGGGTTCATGAAGTAATAAGAAAAAAATCATGCTGTATCATTAAGGAAGTGTATAACAAATGGGGACTGCTGCACCGATAAAAACAAGCATAGTTTACATGTACAGTATATGACACTGGACATGACACACTGCTGTATCACTGTGAAGTGAGCTGTTCATTCTACCATCGTCCATAACAATAATCAAGCCTGGACAGCACAGAACAACTGAACAGAGTAGGAGTGAGAGCACTGAAGAATCACATTACTTATGAGGAGCTTGACTGGTAAGTCCGTCTTCCAGCTCCACGACTGTGGCTGATTACTGGCTGATTTATATTCATTTATATTCATCTGCCTAGTGAGACATCAAGGAGGGAGGGAGAGAGAGAGAGAGAGAGAGAGAGAGAGAGAGAGAGGGTGGTGGCAGGAACGTAATCAAATCTCGGCTTAAACTTATGTGATATGATACATTATTTTTTAAAGTGAGAGAAAAGTAAAATAAATAAACACAATTATATACACTCACGTTATTCCAGGAGCCACCACTTTTTAAATGTGTACATTAGGTTCAACTGAATCCATTCCCTTTTTTTTGCTGGACACATTAAGAAATGTCAGTGTAAATGTATTTATGTATTTATTTGACCCATCAGAAGACGTTAAACTCCCCTGAAGGTACAATAAAGATGCTTTAATCCTGCATTGTAGAATAGTTGTTTTTCACAGTGTTTCTTATTTTGATCAACATTTAAAGATTTTTAGAATAAGATAGCAGCAGGGTCGTGTTTTCATATTACAATCAGATTTTCCAAAAATGTTCACAACTCTTCCCTTTGCATGTTTATTTGCATCAAGAGTCAAGTCAATGCAGACTAGTATTTACAGAGAAAATGTATTATTCTGAAATGGTCCTGACAGCATCATTTGACTGGTTTCACTTTTTCAACTTTATGCCATTGGTTATTTGGATTAGGGATCAGCGGAGGTTGATATGTGGAAGGTAAAAGTCACGTGCAATGCTTAGCTTGATGTTTTCCTTCTTCATGCCACATATGCATGAGCTTTTTATACAGGTTTTTTTTATTTTTTTAATCTAATCATCACTCCCCAGCCCGACGTCGCACTGCCCAGATGTTCGATGCTCTTCAGCACGGGATGAAAAATGCACACCTCCAGGCCACTCAAAGCCTTCCACAGATGTGGCCTGTCAATGCAGATAAAGGGGAACATGACCAGCTAATCGCCATGCTGCTCTATGATATAGAGACACTGCTTTAGGAGATTTCCAGGGCACTATATTCTCACACATAAGCTTAGCACACACATTTAGCTTCTACTCTTACAGCCACCACAGGACAAAAATTGGGATGAAGTTTGTTTACTGCCTCATATATAAATAACAAACCTGAATAAGTAATGCCATCATAAAATTTGCTTGTGTATTAGGTGTGTAGGGATAATTTTGAATTGCAAAATCTTTTAAAAGTGATCATAACATTATATAATATCCATAATTTGCAGGAATGTGCAATGATAGTCTGAGTCATGGGCCAAAGAGCTCAAAGAGCCCCACAGGGAGGCAACATTATACTTTAGTATGATTATACTGTGGAAAATGAAAATTTTCAAACAGTGTATTTAATATTTCATGTTGAGAGGATGACTTTGTTGAATTATTAGAGTCTTAAAGGCAGGGTAGGTCATTTTTGAAAACAATCATGATTTTGAAAGTAGCGTCCTCCGAGTGCTCTGCTTTTACTCGCCCCCTCCCCTCTGTGCTCCCTCTAAAGTCACGCCCCTCATTCACACACACGAGAGCTGGTGCTCCAATAGGGTACCTCAGTATCAAAAACTGGTTGTCATCAAATTATCTCCAGATAAATTCAAACAAAACAGAAACTCTGATCATTGCTCCTGATAAAAACATCCCTCTGATTAAAAACTCCCTTGGTGATCTGGACTCATCTGTTAAAACCAGCCTCAGAAACCTGGGGGTTGTTTTTGATCAGTCCATGTCTTTGGAGGGACATTGTCGTCAATTGACTAAAAACTGTTTTTACCACCTGAGAAATATCTCTAAAGTGAGGCATCTTTTATCAAAATCAGATCTGGAACTGGTCATACACGCATTTATATCATCTCGTATTGACTACTGCAATTCTGTTTTTACTTGTTTTAATAAGTCGACCCTAAACAGACTCCAGATCGTTCAGAACGCTGCTGCCAGACTTTTAACTGGTGCTTCTAGAACATCCCACATCACCCCCATTCTTGCTACTCTGCACTGGCTTCCAGTTAAGTTTCGCATAGAATATAAAATATTAGTTCTCACGTTCCGAGCATTACATGGTCAGGCGATGCCTTCGGTCTTCAGGTAAAGGTCTCCTAAAGACCCCAAAAACTAAATTTAAAACCAGAGGAGACCTGGCGTTCCAGGCTGTAGCTCCCAGACTCTGGAATAACCTGCACCAGTCTCTCAGGGAGCTCAACTGTGTGGACACTTTTAAAAAACTGTTGAAGACTACACTTTACAGTAAAGCTTTTAGTTAACTAGATTTTAATTTTTATTTGTTCTGTAATGTTGCTGTTCTTATGATATTTATGCACTCTTGTTTTATTATTCTATTGTGTTGCACTTGTACTTTTACCACAACTCTGTACAGCACTTTGTGATTTTATCTGAAAAAAGCGCTTTATAAATAAACTACTTACTTACTTACTCAGCCCATCGCTTGTATTGTGTAGAAACGACGTGGTCTCATGTCTCATTCAGCGGTAAGTAATCACTAAACTTGACAGACCAACACCTGAGCTACCAGACCTTCAGCAAAGGTAAGGTCAGAAAATAATTCATACTTTCTACAGAATAGTACAAAAGGAAGGATTGGCCTCACTGCGCTGTTCCGAGTTGTTGTTGTTGTTGTTGTCATTTTCTCCGTGTTTCTGTGTTTCCAACACAAACATCGGATGCGCTGCCGTGTCATGAGATATATTTTGTTGGGAGAATATGGAAGCTGCTATTGAATAATTGTTTATGTTTCTTTGATGGTGTTTTACGATGTTGATTATGTTAGATTAACACTTGCCAGCAGAAACATATGGAATTGTCATTGGTGTTGACATTGGTGGTCTTGATTTGCAACGTCCTGCCTACCCAACCCTAGTGCTCACAGCACGTCACTGGCTACAGTTGACATATATTCTTCTCTCTTAATTTCTGTCAGGACATCAGAATCAGAATCAGCTTTATTGGCCAGGTACAGTTTAGAACAATACGAGGTATTTGACTTGGTAGTTGCAGCAAAAGAGTACACATCAACACACCGGAGCAGCCATTTGCGGCGCCCAGATATTTAAGTGAAAAAGGGATCAACAACAGGAGGATAGGAGGGGTGAGGGGAAATTTTTAACTGATTTCCCTAAAGAGAAAGCAGTGTGAAACCAGGAAAAATAAAACGCCTCCGCAAACATAAATGTAAGCATGACACAGTCAAACAACTCGAGACAAGGCACGTAGGAAGGGTTGGGTGGGAGGTTGGCTGGGGGAGGGGGTCG
This sequence comes from Gouania willdenowi, assembly GCF_900634775.1. Taxonomy (NCBI): domain Eukaryota; kingdom Metazoa; phylum Chordata; class Actinopteri; order Blenniiformes; family Gobiesocidae; genus Gouania; species Gouania willdenowi. The sequence goes on from NC_041050.1 coordinate 7,842,662, forward strand.
GGTGGGAAGAACAACAGGATTCCAGCCATTTGGGGACATGGGCGTGCTGCCAATGGGCGCTGCTACCACGCCTCCATTCAGCGCGGATGGGGGGGGGGAGATGGCCCACAAGGGCATTTGAAGTTGAAGACCTGTAGCTGCGCTACTGACAACAGCCAGATGACGTGTGACAAATTCAGCATCAACAGTTCCAGGTGGGAAAAGTAGGGATGGAGCGGGGGGAGGGAGTGGGGGTAAGAGATGAGACAACCTTGGCTTTAGCCTTGGCTGGCTAAAGTGGCCTAACTACTACTTCCAAGCCGGGCCTCCAACTTCTCCCAATTGTTATCCATAACGCTTAGATGATCCATAAGCAGCTCTTGCATGCTTTTGATATTGATCAACACATGAGTCTGAGTGTTCAGAGCCCCGCTACGTCCTTCAGAAATCACTGGCAGCTTTTCCAAAACAGTCGCCAGCGTAGTACGGACTTTTCAATAGATTTGGAAGACACCAGCTCCGATCAGCAGCATGTTTACTACCAGTACACCGATCATGTAGATGTCCTCCACGTCTTCCACGGAAAGGATGGACAGACACACAACTCGTCACTTATTCCAAGGGTCAAGTGCGTATCCAACCGCAAAGGCCCGCTTGGACATGCGGGTTCACCACCCCCGGTTCTTTTTTCGTCGAAAAAATCTGATCGATAGCACTGAGAAACCAACTAATTAATTCCATTATTCCGGTTTTGGATGAGTTGCAGAGAGGCTCTTTTAGGCTCACAGGACCAGACAAAGCAGCAGCTGGGAGAGATAAGAACGGAAGGAAGGGAGAAACAGAGAGTGCGACTGTTCTTGTCGACAATTTTAATTTAAAACGTAGAAAGTGTATCTGGAGGAAATTACCTACCCTACCTTTAAAGGCCAGGGGAATGAGTGTATACACTGATTGATGACATTTTATTTATTTACAGGTCAGGCATTAGGAAGTGATGTGGTCACTTTCGTGGTTGTTAAATTTTGGAAATTTTTTGCCCAAATCCAAGAAAAGAGTGCAAAAAAACTTAAAAGCTCAAGGATCAACCTAATCCCGACCTGGACAGCATTTTCAGACAATACATAAATCGGTTTGGAACCTATACATCAGTGATTCTCAATGTTTCTGAGAAACATCTCAATGTTGCCTTTCTGAACAGCTCCACTTCCTTCCCCTGCCTCTGCCAATCTACCAGAAGCCACGCCTCTACTTTTCTGCACGCGCATCACGGAAAACAACAAGGTCGCATCAGGTCACATTGATATGGTTTGCTGTTGTGGCGCACGGCCTTGATTCCGTGCACAGTCCGGCATTCACTTTGATTGACAGACTCTGCTACAGGAAGTCAAAGCCTAATTAAATACTCTGGTTTCTGAAAATACGACAACTCAAAACTATTTCTGCAACTCTTTGATGATACATATTTTTTGTAATTCCTCTAAGATTTTCAGTGTGTTTGTTTTCACATTGAAAGAAAAAGAAAATATGACTCAATGGCAAAATTGCTTTAGGATGTAAGAATGCTTCCTTCAGTTGCTGCCATTATTTTATAGGAATTGTAATTCCCTGTGGTGCATTTTCACCTTTGTTCAATTTGTCCACTTTTCATTTCCATCATTGTTGTTTTTAAATCACAAGGAAACAGTTTGATTTACTGTTTTTGTTAGATTTATTTTTTAACCAACAAGGTTACCACTTTACAAAAGAAGTACATTGCCTGGTACTGTATGTGTTGCTAACCCCAGGAATACATGGAATTAGAGTAAATTATGGGAAAATGGGCATTGATCAATTATCGCAGGATAATCCTGTTTAATTTAGCGTTAGCTGGAGGTAAGTGATGCACATAATTTCACAGCTAATTACCCTTAACTGTGTTAATGATAAATTAGAAGCACTTTGTCTTACAGATGTGTGAAATCAATTAAAAATCTCACTTTTTGGTATAGGCAGCAAGTTTAAGTCATGACAAATGCCTTTTAATGTGACGAGAGAGACCGATTCATTCCTGTTTTTCCTTAATTTAAAAACAAACCAAGAAAAAATATTGGGAGATTTTACTCAAGCTCTTTATCCTGTTTTTTTTTTTTTCACTCATCTCTGTTGTCCACCTGTCACTCTTATCAGTTCTTCATTGTTTCTCGTTACATAACTTCCAGCTCTTCAGTCCTTTATTTTCTTGTCTATCATTATCTGCTAGTATTTGCTTAGTTTTCAGGCTTTTTTTCTACTATTCTGTTCTTCAGATTTGGTTCTTTGATAAGTATAATAGTTTTCCTGAAATATTATTCAACCATTGCTTTGTAATTAGTAATACTTTAAACAAGCGTTTAAAAAAGTATTATAAAACCAAGCACAAATGTCCATTTTGCATTTGCTTTAGTCAGATGAACACTGCAACTTACTTGAAGGGCAAACTAGTACCTCTTAGCATTTCATTTATTAAATACCAAGGTAACTCGATTAAAATTAACTAATATTCTTCACTTTCTAACATTCTCTCAGCACAGCAGTGTAGCCTGGTACCATAATTTCAAATCACGGCTTGAACGACTCCATATAACAGATTTAATTGTCTTTTTATACTGGGAGAAGATACATGTTGAAATGTAACAATTAGAAGTAAAACATGAAATCAAAAACTGTGATTTTGTTACTTTTCATATCATTTTCCTCTTTTCCCATGAATACTGCTTCTTTCATATCAGTGTTGATAATTCCAATTTGCATTTTAATATGCACCGGCAATATAGTTTCATTACATTTCAATAGAAAAGGCTGACATTGAATAGCATATTACCTCCTTTGTTGCTTTTCTTTTTAATAACATGGAAATAGGCTTTTTTTTTTTTTTTCTTCTACAGAACAATTGTCTTTTGCAAGTCTATTTACTTGCATCAAAAGCCATCTGATTACAATGTGGATCTCCAACAGTGAAACAAGTCATGCGTGTCATGAGGGGGATGATGGCACATTTGCAGGTATGATTTCTTTTTTTCTGAGCAGTAAGTAAAGCAGGTAACAGTTACCTGGTTATTCTTATTACTGTATTTTTAAGCACATGTGGTGTCCCTCTCCTTTTTGACATCGGCCTCAGAGGAAGCAAAGATGAGCGTGTTTAACATTCATGCCCGCAAGAAATGGATTAATACATTATACATCCAGAATACATGCATGACAGCCTTAAAGAGACTGAATAAAATACAGCAATTGTTGCCCCTGATTAAATAACTCTGTTGTTATTTATAGAAAACTATGTCGCTTGGAAACATAAGAAACATCAATATGGAAAGGATTTGAATGCATCATCGAAGTATTACCAGCAACTCACAAAACACGAACAAAAACACACAAAAGAGAAAAATATACTGAATAATAAAAAGAACATACAAACAAGAACAAAATACACAAAATGACACCAAAAACACACACACTGAGAAAGAAAACTACTTACAATTACCACTGACGCACAAAACGGCAGCAAAGACACAATAAATGAGAGAAAATTACACAATGTCACTACAAAATACACAAAAATAACAGAGAAACATGAAAAACAACACCAAAAACAGAGAGAGAGAGAGAATAATTTAAATAACACCAACAACACACAAAAACGACAACAAAATAGGAAAAAAAACATACAGAATAATAAAAAGAACAGACAAACATTGAGAAAATACACAAAATGACACAAAAACACACACAAAAATGATGACTGAAAAGATCTTATATAGAATATGTACTGAAAATACAAGAGTCAATTTTGGTCCCACACCAGGCGGGAGATGATGAAAAATTATAGAGATAAATCTAATCCATTCTACTTATTTTTAAAATGCGTGTTATTCATTCATTCAATCATTATGCTCTATATACTGTAGTTGTTGATTTTTTCATAGAATTTTGAGCAAAATGTTCCAGTCTGACAAAGGGGGCACTTGGGCCAAAAAAGTTTAAGAACCACTGCTTTCGAGCATCTAATTCTTCCCGCAGAAGAAATTAAAAATGATAGAAAAGATGTGTAAAATAGGTAGATAGTTCAAATTCACTGCTCTGAGATGTCCAGATGACTGTGCATCTTTTGGTCAGTGAAGAAAGAACCCAGAACCCTGTCATCATCTCCACGAACAAAACGAATGGATAGATGTTTATTCAGAGTTGACTTGTAAATAAATCAAAACCAGAGTGAGTAAAGAAAGATGAATGTGTGTCATCTGAATCATACAGCTTTCAACCCTGTAATGATTTATATTTGAAACGAGATTGCATAAAGGAATCTGTCTCCGTGATGGAGAACAAAGACGAGGCCTTGATCTGACAAACATATGAAACCTTGACGAATAACACACACACACACACACACACACACACACACACACACACACACACACACACACACACACACACACTGTTCTTCTCACTCACTGCTAACTCTGATCCTCTATCACTGTGAGAAAGTGGGAACTGAATGTATGACGGAGACAAGTGCTCTATTTCCACAAATATTGTCTCTTTAGCCTAAACCTATGAATTGGCGAAGCATCTGCCATATATCACAAAATAAGAGCACTCAGAGAGCGCAACCCTCCGCTAGCACCAAATACCCTCTTTGAAAGATATATTGTCAGTTATCTGGATCAGTGATCCCGATCATGGTATGATGAAAATTCACATTTTAAAGGCTTGGAAGAAATGTTTATCCCTATGAATAACCAGTGACGTGCAGTCAGGGTAGGCAAGGTAAGCAGTGAATTCATATTTTGATTATTTGTTTTAATTATAATATAATTATAAATTATTTATTTTTCCATTTCCAAGTCTCACTCAGTCTCACTCTGCTGTAAGGCAGGAGGAGGCCACGCCCTCTCCCAAAAGCACATTGCTGCTCTGCCTCTGTTTCCATAGCGTGTTTTTATGTGTTTGCACATGCGCAGTCAGTTCCCCAAGATGAAAACCATTTACGTAAAAAAGGGAGCTCTCTACGCTGCCTTTGGACATAACCGTGCTATGCTAAATGCTATCCGTAAGTGCATTAGTGAATTGATACAATTTGGCCGCAGCTGCTACAAAGCAGGATAACACTACAGTCAGGATGACAGCGCTAGAGACGATAATGAAACTTTCTTTTGAGGAAAAACGACAGCTTTTAAAAGATGGGCGACCAACACCTGAGCTACCAGACCTTCAGCAAAGGTAAGGTCAGAAAATTGTTTGTATTTTCCACAGTGAATGGAAGGATTGGCTCTTCTGAGTTGTTGTTGTTGTCGTCGTCGTCGTCATTTTCTCCGTGTTTCTGTGTTTCCAACACAAACAACAGATGCGCTGCCGTGTCATGAGATATATCTTGTTGGGAGAGTCTGGATGCTATATTAAATACATGTTTGTTTCTTTAATCGTGTTTCACGGTTGATTTTGTTAGATGGCTAAATACTTGTTTATGTGGATCTTGTGGAATGTTTCTTTCTTATTATGCATTTTATATTTTGATCAGCGCATTGAGATGACTGTAAATTGCGCTATACAAATAAAGTTGAATTGAAATGAATTAACACTTGCCAGCAGAAACATATGGAGTTGTCATTGGTGTTGACATTAGTGGTCTTGATTTGCAACGCCCTGCCTACCCAACCCTAGTGCTCACAGCACGTCACTGTTAATAACTATACCCTAGATCCGGATATGGGCTCCCCCATTATTTTAGAAAAATCATGATGAAATGCGGAATCCGGATCCGATCCTGATGAAACTTGGTGGGTATAGAGGAACCAATCCAACATTACTATGTCAGTCAATTACAAACCAAGATATGAATTTATAAAATGATGCCAATGAGGAGAAAGAAATTTTTTTTTTTTTTTTTGAACCTGATCCAGAATCAGTATATCGAACCGGATCCCCACCTAAATTTTTTATAGAATCTTCTGCAAAGTCTCTCACTGGTTCGAATTTTGGCAAAATGTGTTTGTAAAGACATCTTAAAATCACTATTTTCTGCTGAATACATAAATGATTAGGTATGAAGTCATGTAGTTTATCTATCCGTAGTATTTCAATTTAGCGTTTCTAGTTGTCAAACTGAATAACTGTCACCACTCTGAAACCCCCTCCCCCCATATTCCTTCATTTGTCCTTTGATGTTTTTTGCTTAGTTTTTCTAATTTATGTCCTTTCCACAGTCATATATTTGCACTATATTTTTGTTTTTACTGTCTGCTATTCTATCGTGTTGCTGCAACGTGTGAAATTCGCCTCTGGAGATCAATAAAGGTCTATTCTATTCTATTCTAAAACGTCAGAGTGACTGCCCTCTGTGGGTTGAATGCCAGCTATTGAAATTAAAGTTTGCTATTGGCTGAGATTAGACCATTTTTTGGATCAGTGACGTCACTAACCGTCACTGTTGGTCCCGCCCCTCCTATAAAAGATGGGAGGAGGGACTTCGATTCCTCCTTTCACAGCCGTCAGTGAGCTTTGATTGACAGCTCCATGTGGAACTGTGCAGCGCTGTGGGGGCGAGGCTGCTGTGACTGGGCGTGTCTTAAGTACTCAAACAGCAACGCCCATAATAATTTTTTGAATTTCCCCCTCGTAGCAGATCAGCAAAAAACCTGGAGGTGTACTTTTCACATCATCCTGCAAACACACAAATAAACTAATAAACAAATATCACCTCCTTGGCAGATGTAAATAATCCAAACTGAGCTATAAAGTAATGGTTTGCTCTCCCTGAGTCTGTGTTAGTTTCGATAAGTCGCTATTCATTCTTAAACACTCTTCAAACAAAAAGCTAGACAGCTGCTTTTACAGATAATTGTCGAGTGTTGAATGAAATAAAGATGAACACATGACAAACACGGAGAACGATTGAAATAATTCCGTCCGTCATTAGTTCTGCACATGACAAGGATGGAAGTCATTTATTTATAATCCAGATTGCACAGTGTGTGATGTGTGTGTGAGTGTGTGTGCGCGCGTCTTTATCTTTGCTGACAGATAAGAGGAATGCCGTTTTAATCACCACTCACCTCCCAACCCCGCTGACAGTGCCACAGAGGACCAGTTAAACCTCTTCCTATGATCGTTCTCATCACCTTCCTGCTTAGCTCTTTATTCATCTTTTGTTTTTTTTTTTACCACTACTTTATATACCACTACTTTATATACCACTACTTTATATACCACTACTTTATATACCACTACTTTATATACCACTACTTTATATACCACTACTTTATATACCACTGCTTTATATACCACTACTTTATATACCACTACTTTATATACCACTACTTTATATACCACTACTTTATATACCACTACTTTATATACCACTACTTTATATACACATTTTCCCCAGGAAGCATATCGTAAGAGTGTTTATGCAGCGACCTTATTGAATAACTAGACTTCTTTTTGTCCTATTTATTTGGCAGTACTTTGTTTTGCTTTGTTGGCCAAATGTGCTTTACTTAAAGATAATGTTTGAATTTGGCTTGATCGATTTTTATTCTGAAATATATCTTGAATGCCAAAAAACAGACAGCTCATTCGCACACACAAAAACTAATAATAATCACACTAATGGGAGGCACATTAGAGATACCAAATGACAGCCAGTGCATGTGTTCACACTACTATTGATTTTCTGTATAGAAAATCAGTACTACACAGTCAGAGGACAGTGGTTTTCTTGTCTTGACTGGTATCTACAACCAATGGAGTCTCTTCAACCCGTCCAAAAGAATCAATATCTGCCGTTTGCATCTGCATGTTCAAAATATGGACAGAGCAATAGCTAGTGTTGGAAATCAGGCCACATTGTGAAGAAGAATTGTGCAAGAGAAGAACCAACCCAAAGTCTCAAAAGTTTGGGACCGTTTCACACCAAACAAATGAATTAATATATGTTTTGTACAATCACTGTAATTCATGGCACTTCAAATATTTGTATATTATGTACATTATATTAAGAATTTTATTTTTTCGAATGAGTTTGGGAAAACTGTAAAGAAGACTTTTGACCACTAGTATGACATTATTTTTCAAAACTTGTTCTGGATACTGTACTGTATATACAGTACCATCCGGATCATCTCCAAAATCAAACTCGTTCTTCCTTTTGACATTTCTATCAGCTCATCAAATTTTATTTAAATTCATTCTAACCCCTAAGGCACGCACACGCACACACACACACACACACACACACACACACACACACACACACACACACACACACACACACACACACACACACACACACACACACACACACACACATACATTTACTCTCCTTCTACTAGAATGTAATAGTATTTTTCAGTCTGGTTTTCTTTTCTTTTTTGTGTAAAGTGCTGAATTTTGATTTAACCTCATATGTGGCAACATCCGAGGGGTGTTAAGCAGGGAAAAATGGATTATAGGTGTTGTTAAAAAAACACATTGAGTCAAGTCAACAGTTTGCTTTGAGAGAGATTTACGGAGGAAATCAAAACAGGAAGGCTTTACAATACAAGCACTTCAGGCATGACAACACTGCAGGAGAAGAGCCATTACAGCCACTTTTATAAATGCGACAGAGGTTCAAACTCAGCTGGCTTTGGATAAATCCCCTGCCTCTACATTGCCTACACATACCAGGTTTGGGATTTAGGATACACAAGTGCAAGTTTGACTTTTTTTTTTCCATTAAATATTATAAGAGACCTACGTAGCCCCAGACATGACATGGTAAAAAAAAAAAAACACTAATTCGTGCACACGAAATACTAATTTGTGGCTACAAAATACTATGTTCCTGGTGGTTAGCGACTTGTCGCTGTAGCAACGGCACATGCAGTCAAAGTGGAGCAGGTGCTGAACTGCCTTCGTGGATATACCGTGTTGCTTTTATTTATATGTTGTACAATTGTTAAAAGTGTCAAAGGGTTAGGGTTAGCTAAATTAACTTTTCTGTGCTTTAAACATCATAAAAGTGCTATATGGGCTTCATACACAGGCCCAAAGTGTTTTTTCATTGATTCCCTCAATCATTAATTAGAGGGTGATTTGCTCCTTTCTTACTACAGGGTGAGCACAAACACCTCGCTCCAATTTGATGACGCGTTCCCACTTTGATGACGAATTTGACGCGGCACTGAGCTGGAGAAGCTGAGCCTCCAGGAAGCTCTCTGCCGTGATTGACATGTAAACAGACACGCCCACGAAGGTGAGCATTTCAGCATCCTTCGCGCAGTGCTGCTGTACAGTATTTTCTACAGTCTATGTATGTACCGGTGAACGCCCCGCCCCCACGGTCTGTCTCGCGTTCATAAATCAGCATGAGCTCGGCTACGGAGTGGGCGGGAGGAGGGCGGGCCGTCCTCTGGCCCTACGTCACCGTGCAGGGAGGAGGAAGTCAGTGTCCCGTCTATAGACACGCCCACTCATAAATATGCATAAGTAGGCCACAAATTAGCCTGCTCAGAAAGTGACTTTTCAGAGACTAAAACTCTGAAAAACAGGCGAGTTTGGGAAAATAAACCTCAGTAGAAAAGGGAGGACCTGTTGGTGTGGCTGGAGGAGCGCTCGTTTTCCTTGGAGAACCCAGACTGTGGACGGTGTCTGCTGTGCACACCAGCTTCTTGTTTGATTTAATTTGGGTGTTAAATATTAACGACGCTGACTGGGGTCAGTTCACTTCTTCACTACAGTGGGTTCAGTCAGTTCATGGTTGGTTGGACCGCAGTTAGAAACCTGCACAGTGTGTTTGTCGGTCGCTGTGTCCAGAAGAGGACCAGGAGCAGAGCTCTTCCTCCAGCCTGTACGGGTCGTATCCCATGTTAGTGCACTAGGGAGCTGCTCTGGGAACCCTGTTCATACCAGTCAACCTACGAACTATTGTTTGAATAAAACCTGCATCAAACCTTCTGTGTCTGGTTCCTACACTGTCTGTTTAACCTGGTCAGGACACGGTACCGATCCATCCTCCGCGATTGAGAAAGAAAATGAAGCAACAACCACTACATTAACCACTCAGAAATGTTTAAGATACAATAAAAACAGGGTTGACAGCGAGCAAAAACACATAACTTCCTGTTTACAACAGCGGCGGTATAATTTTGTGGCAACGAATGAGTATTTTGTGCGCACAAATTAAGTTTTTTTTTTTTACCATGTCATGTCTGGGCCTCCGTAGAGGCCTGTTAAAATAACCATATTATTAAAAAGAGCTCAAATAGTGTGAGAGCTAAGATGAAATGTCACAATGTGTAAGGATCAGTGGTAAAGATTATTATTTATCTCTAATGAGAAACCACATGTATGATAACACAGCAAGAAACGAGTAATGTTTTAGTTTTTAGTTGTTCTCAAAAGTTTAATTTATTTTGCAAAATTACTGCAAGTTTACCTTGAAAATGTGTGTATTTATCTCAATTCTCTTGTTTTATCTGGTGATTGTTGATTTATGATATAGGAATTTTAGGTTATTATAAGGAGGATTTTAAATTAAAATGAATAGTTTTGTCACACATGATGTCAGAGTAGGCAAAAAGTTGCCACAGTAGGCAAAATGTATCAGCACATTTGCATATGTGTCTAAAAAAAAGCCCCATTTTGGCACAACATTAATGGCAGAAGTGGTCAATCACCCACTTGATCAATATGCAGGAAAGTAAACCTCTTTAAATCAGAGTATACAACAGCTCTTTACAAATCAATGCATATGACCTTATTGATTAGGCTGAGAAATTATAAACGGACAGTTTATTGATAGGTAGAGAGATGCATGCTGCTGTTGATGAAGACAAGCAAGCTTCCAGTTTATAGCAATGCTGTAATTAAACTTGGGTGGTCAATGGGACATACAGTAGATCCTGGAGGTGAGGCATCACGCTTCACATCACACATGAATAAGTCTGTGTAATTACATGAGCTCTGCTGCTGGCCAGAGGTCACATCCATATACCGTAAGCAACATAGGCTGCACTCCTCGTCAGACACGTTGTCATTTTGACATACTGTACATAACCAATGAATTGTAAAAAAAAAAAAAAAAACAGGTTATTTATTGTTCATATTTGTTTATAGTTAGAAAAAAAACAATATTTTATTTTAATCTATATTTTATAGGGCTTTAATATGGAAGCCAATTCCTGCAATATAGACAAAAATAAAAACTAGGAAAAGTAAAATAATAATAAAAAAAAATGTTATGAGATGCTAAGTCATAACTATGAGATACTAATAATTATGACTTAGATTTTTTTGATTATGAGATGCTAAGTCATAATTATGAGATGTTAAATAATTATTGTAAGATTGTAAGTAATAATTATATGTTAAATAATATTTATGAGATGCTAAGTCATAATTGTGAGTTATAAGTCATAATTATGAGCTGTTGAGTCATTGGGAGATGTAAGTCATAATTATGAGATGTAAGTCATTCTTGTGAGATTAAGTCATAATTATGAGATGATAAATCATACTTATGAGATGCTAAGTCATAATTGTGAGATATAAGTCATAATTATGATATGTTAAGTCATTGCGAGATGTAAGTCATAATTGTGAGATGTAAAATTCTAACTATGAGATGCTAAGTCATAATTATGAGATGTTAAGTAATATTTCTGAGATGTTAAGTCATTGTGAGATGCAAGTCATAATTATGACATATAAGTTACAGTATAATTATGAGATGTTAAATCATAATTGAGATGTTAAATCATAATTATGAGCTGCTAAGTAATAATTATGAGATGATAAATCATGCTTATGAGATGCTGTCATAATTGTGAGATGTTAAATCATAATTATGAGATGTTAAATCATATGAGATACTTAGTCATAATTAAGTGATAATGTTGAACATCAACTTTAAATGTAGAGAATGCAGTTTGGAACTGAAAATATGGTCTTGTTTGGTAACTTTACATGTAGTTACATACAGTACTTGTACTGTGCTGTACTATATTAGTGTAGGTGTTCCTACATTCAAATATTAAGACATCACATTTCTGTTTTAAGATATAGAGTCTTAAGTACTTTTTTGAAAGTTTTGACATTTTTCAAACTAAACTAAAATCAGTATATTGATACGGATCTCCTCCAAAACATAATGGAATCTTATAGCCCAAGGCAGACATGGAGACTGGTGGCCCTCGTTTTCATTTTGAGTGGCCCCCAATTACTTAAACATACAAAATTATAGAGACATACACTTGACAACTCCAAAAACACACAAAACAGAAATGTAACAATAAAACAACAACATTCTAGAAAGATTACAAATTACAAAACGACTAAAAAACAAAGAAAACTAATGCACAAAAAAATGTCTCCAAAACCACAAAATGACAACAAAAATACATAAGACAACGACAACAAAAATGAAATGAGAAGAAAATGTGCAAAATTACTTCAAAAACACACAAAGCGACAGTAAAAACGTGCAAGACAACAACAGAAAGTACAAAATGAGAGAAAAATACACAAAAAACAAAACAATAAATAACTAAAAACATATGAAATGACAACACAAACTCATTGTTCCTCCCTGTATTAATACTCAGATTGGTCATTGTTCTAAATGTTGGCATGGATGTTGATAACGTGGCCCTCGGATCAGATACAATCACATTTTTGTGGCCCCGCTGTGCTAAAGGTTGCTCCTCTCTGGCCTAAGGTCCATCTTTGGTTACAATTTTGTCAAAATTTTGCAAACAAAGAAACGAACTAAAAAACAAAAAGTGAAGTAAAACCTCCTTGGCTGAGATAATAAATGAGCTATAGATTACAAATTATAAGGTAAATCCAAACTTTTACATTTTGCACATCAGTGAGAAATTAAGTTGCTATCAATGGTCCACTAAACAGTAGGAATTCACATACCCCACATGGACAGGTATACATTATAAATATTTTCATCTTTAATTCTTATTATTATGAGTCAATCATTGGGACAACAATATTAAAGCTGTATGAATCAAACTTTCCCATTGTGGACGGTGCAGTAATAATCCATTACATCATTTATATTCAGCTCCAATTTCATTCCTTCTATTTAATATTTAAGCATATCGAAGACGAGCATGTTTATTTAAGCATGTTGTTTGTGTTGTTACAATAATCAAGAGGCGTCTCAATCCAGGGCACATTGGGAAAAGAAAGAACACTGCTCTGTTTTCATATTTAAGGTCTCTCTTCCCATTACACACAGTAGCATCTCTCTGATTTATGAATAATACAGCAAACAGAAACAGTAGGGCGTTTCATATTCATAACATCCTGAACAATGTATGTAAGCACCTTTGAATTTCATGCATCTAAAATTACACCTTCCCAAGGTTTTTACCTTCCCCAAAGACAATAGAATTCATTCACAGAGTGTTCCATCATGTTTGCGTGCCAAAGCTGTTTATTGAGAAATTACAGTAGGGACGATGAGTCAGGAAAACAGTGACAGTAGCCTCGGTTGGATCCTGAAGAGATGTATTATTGTGATATTTTCGTAAAGGAATCATGAATCGAATTGTGATCTGGCGGAATGTGATTTTAAAGCGGGGTTACTCTTTCCCCTGATGGATGATACACAGCCAAGAGTCTCGCTACACAGAGCATCGCAATAGATACACTGAGTACAGAGGTGGCCATGCACAAAACCAGCGGGCTGCATACAGATGAGCTCTGCACGAATGGGATTACCAGACTTTGAACAACAACAAGAAGATGTAACAGGGGTCTGACTCAATTTTCTTTCTTATCTGTTAAATGGAAGTTTTCCTTCTCTGTAAAGTGTGAAAAATGTTTTCATGATGTACTCAAGTATATTCTGACCACGGTGGGGAAGTTGCTGGCAAAGGTAAAAAGGTTTTAAGGTACATGACACAAAAAAAAGCAATAAACAAAAAGTATTCACCAGAGAAACGGATTACAAGTACTCACATAACTGTAACTGTATTGCTTTTATGGGTAAACTGGTACTTTTTGAGTATATTTCTCAATCGGTAATTTGACTTGTACGTTTTAAAAGAAATGAAGTAATTCTTTAAATTTCTACATCTAGTAAATCATTATTTTTTATTTTAGCATGATCAACGAACATTGTAAAACTACAAATAACCAGACTACTAAGTAATTCACGGGGCCAAAACAGCATTGAATGCTGGTTATTTTTGCGGTTTTGAAGTTCATAAATGTAGCTATGCTTAGAGACTGAGAATTTCTTTATTTTTAATTTAATTCATTGGTGTTATTTTATTTAAAACATTTTTAACAAAGCTTTTATTTTATACAGATGCATTTGTGGAAAATTTGGGTGAAGGGAACTGTTGCAAAATTTATTACTCCCCCATATCTCCACCCCCACCCCCCAAAAAAGTGTGTATGAGTACTATTTCATTGAGCTCTTTTTTACTTGTATGTAAGTATTTTATGTATGACTTACTTGTATTTGTACTTGAGTACAATTACTCAAAAAATTCAGATCAAGATGCCCACACCAGTTGACAATGGGAGACTACAGAATAAAGAATGATTCCATCTAACTCTATGATAGTACATGTATATGTGACACATCATGAGAAACCAGGAGCATGTTGGCCAGGGGGCGTTTTGAGTTTTCTAATGATGTCACAGTAATCAAATAAAAATAATAAAATAAGTACACAAGGGAGAAAACGGTCTTCATCACCACTGTGCTATAACCCCCAACCCCTAGCAATGATTGTGAATTCATCCACAATTAATACCTTTACTTACAGTATATACAGTAGGTGAATCGAGGCGCAATGCAAGTGTTCAGAAACAGTTTCATCTCAAGGAGCCGCTTGTTCTTTGACTCAATGCGACGCAGCGGTAGGAAATAGAAAACGTATTATGGCTTAAATGTATTATTTTTATGGTTAAACAAGTGAGGAGGGTAAGGATGCGATTTGTGTGTCGGCAGCGAGCGACCTCTGGTAAGTGTTTCAAATAGCTGACTGTCGTTATTATTTACTTTGCTGCAGCTGTGATAAACGAAACCCCTGACGCAATTCAATTGACGTAATTCACAAATTACAACAAAGTCATCTCAATGCGCTCAACAAAATATAGTCCATAGTAAGAAAAAAAGAACCCAACAAGATCCACATGAACAAGCATTTAGCGACAGTGGGAAGAAAAAACGTCCTCTATTTTATAGGAAGAAATGTCCAGCGGAGCCAGGTTCAGAGGTGGCAGCCATCCACTTCGACTGGTGGGGTTAGTGAACAAACAGAATAGGATAGAAGGATAGTCCATCCGAGTGTTCCAGACTAGTTGAGCCATGAACCATTGATCGGTCCATTCGAGCAGTGTTTGTTGCTCTCATAATCAGAATAGATTCTTAAGCAGACGTGTTTTACTTCATTGTGTAGTTTATTGGCCCAAACCAATATCAATAGGTTTGTATAGCCAGAGAAAGCCAGTATGGTAATCAGCAGTTGGAAATCCACATCCCAAAATTCAGAAGCAACTCTGTAGGAATCCTGCTCTAAAACAAGCCCTTTTCAAAGCCAAAGTTTACCGTTTTCAAACTCTGATACGCTTATTGGAAGCATGGAGTGCTTTCTTTTTAACCTCAACTTTTGAAAATCAACAAATGAAAATGTCATTTTTCTCAGAGAAAAAAAAGTTTTGTGCTTTTTCTCCATTTCGCTCACGTTTCTGTCTTTAGTATCAAAAATACTAGTATCAAAAATGAATTTCTTTACAGAGTTGCTCAGAAAAGCTTATTTTTATCCTAAAATTGCCTGGCCTTGACCATTGTTGCACTACAGCTTTATTTGTTTTTCATATTCTCAAAATTATGTTCCCACAGTGCATTGAGCCTGACAGTGGATCTGATCAGATGAAAGGTGTTATTGATGGTACATCGGTGCAGTCGGCTACATCATGACCAGTGATTCAGCTGGTGGTGAATGCAAGGGGAGCTGTGGGTGATGAATCTGTGCTCTGTATCCTGGGAGGTCATCCACATGACATCAAGAGCGATTAGGGGCCTTGTCCCCAATCTATCATGGGACAATCGGTGCATTTCATCATTGCATCTACGTTCTTCTTTTTCACCACATCTCTCCCCCATGGGAAGAATATCATGAGAAACTCAGCTATTTAAGTGTGTGGTCAGGACAAGGTCACAGTCCCTCTGTACCAATGTAAGCTTTCAACGCGTATGTAATGGCTGTTCCCAGGAGACGTATAGTACCAGCGCTTGAACCAGGGAGGTCATCCATCTGAGCCTGATCTGACCCTGTGTTGTGCCGTCAAGCGTTCTTTCACCTTTAATGGATCCAAAGGTCTACAAGTACAGAAGACTGAGAAAGGTTTGTCAAAGCATTCATTTTAAAGACCACAAAAATTACATTACACTGCTTTATTTGAAGCTGTTGGAGTCAATGACTGATTAATCAGATGAAGGCAGTGTCTCATAGATCAGTAAATTCAAGATCATTTGAGAGAAAAAAGGTGTAAAATGTGTGTTCTTGTGTTTCTTCACGAGACAAGGAAGACAGTAATTCTCTTGCCACTATTTCGTTCTAGTTTGTTCCTGGTATTCCTCGTGATATCGCCTCAATCGGCCGGATCCTAATCTTTCACCCTCAAAATAAACATCCACCATTGTTTTGCCATAACTTTCTGTCCATGAAAACACCAGAAATGTGTTGAGAAGTCACTTCGGCCGAGTTTTTGGAGGCAAACACAAGAAATCTCGATAAGAAGGAGGCAAAAACACTTCCATGCATCCTTCTAAGCGACTCCACATCCCACAATGTAATGCGCAAAACTTTTCCGACAATGGCTGTGTTCGAAATGGCACACTACAAACTCAATGAGTATATACTGTCTACTATATACCATGTAGATTTTAAAACATAAACCTGTTTTCAAACATACAGCACTTCAGAGACACTGCTAGCAATCAGACATTGATGCCGAACGCATTCAGAGTCTTTCTTGACGATGACGGCTTTTTTCACTGGTGGTTTATGTCTATGAGAGGAGAAAAAGGAGCGCAGCTCCTCGCTTCGGCAGGCAGTGAAACTCACCGACTTGGATGTGTCACTGGTGGGCGGGGCTTTGCTTCAAACGCGCATATGAAGCCAATGGGGACATTTTTTCATCCTACGACACATGCATCCGTTGCCGCAGAAGACACATCCGGTGTAAAAGCAGCATTAGGCAATCAGGACGCAGAACACAATCTGGGTTCATACACTGTAAAAAAAAAAAATGCATGCAAAATTGCACTGTAAACAAAAATCAGCGAAACACCGAGGCCGCGAAAGGTGAAACACGTTACAGTGCGGGACTACTGTACATACTAATTTAGAAGTCAAACTTAGTATGAGTATTACGCTAGCATGCCATTTTGAACAAGACCAATGTCAGTAAGATAATGTCTACAGTGGAGATTAAAACAAAGTCTAAATCAGACATTTATATCCTTTAAATCTTTGTTTTTCAAACAAATGATCTTCAATTTATTGATCTATAAAGCCAACAAAAATGATTGTCTTCAGCAGGTTTAATGTTAAGCCTGGCAGTTAATTACATGAACAGTTATATTCAAATTTTGAATGATTGCCAACCACAAACATTAGCACGTTTACATTATCACCCAGAAACCAGAATTCCAATTATGTGCAAACTTTAAACAAAAGCTAAAGCAACACATTCTTCACATGGCTTTATTCTCTTGTTCTACTCTTATGAAGATGAATGTCAAACTGTGTGATGTGTCATTGAAAAAACCTAATATCACACAATGCAAAAAACTTTCTACTCACATGCTGGTTGTTGAGAAAAGCAACAGGTTTATGAATGACAACAAAGAAAAACCTTGTGTTCACTACAAAGTTTAATTTTCTTGCTCTGAAAAGCAATCAAAGAGCGAGAGAAAGAGCAACCACAGCAAATACAAAACACAGGAATTTGGTGTAAATTAGAAGCAACAATACTTGGCTTCAACAGGAAAACACAACAACACCAAAACATGATCACTATTGTGTTTCAAAGTTATAAAAGTTAGACTAAAAGAGTAGATGTAACTATTTTCTTTATTTGGAATGCCAAAAACAAGTGCTCATGGTATTTCTAAAACTAAAACAGAGATCACAAAATAATCAGTGTGAGGGTCAGGTTGTATGCTAAGAAAAAAAATGAATGACGACAAAGGCCAAGTCCATGTCAATTTATTCTACTAATTTCAATTCAAGAGGAAGAAGAAGGAAAAAGAAAGTTTTGGGAATAATACAGTAGCATTGACCCATCACAGTATAAAGTGCATCCACAAAATAAATGCACCAGTGTCTGAAAAACGACAATGGCTGTTACTGGACAATATATTACATACTGGACAAACTGTATTTTATTGCATTTAGTTAGTCTTTCTACTGCTTTCTAATATATGTTTTTTTGAAAATGCAATAACATGTTTAGAGGCATTTAAATATCTAAATACACTGCAGCAGTTTTCTCAACAGTGAAATTTTAGATAGACATGAAATTGTATTATTTCTTTATTTTAATTTTTTTTTTAAAGATTTGTAGAATTTCTAGTTCTTTTTGTTTTCTTTTTGAATAATGTGTTAACAGTTTCCTTTATTCAGACAACTGTTCTTCAGGAAATGTACTTTGATTGTTAATAATAATAATAATGATAATGATAATGATAATGATAATGATAATAATAATAATAATAATAATAATAATAATAATAATAATACATATGATTCACACAAAAAAAGAAAAAAACAACTTGCTGGAATTATTACGCAAAAGTCAAGGAAACAAAGTGATCAGCAGACGCCTCTGAAAAAGACTGGCAGTTGACGGTCGAAACATGTCAGGAGATCATATATATTTCCTGAATAATGGTCTGAATTACTGAAACCTTAACATATTATTCAAAAATAAGACACAAATAACTTGCTAGAAACATTTTACAGATCTTAAAAAAAAAAAAAGAAATGATAAAGAAAACCCTGAATTTACCATTCCTATAAGAAATGTCTAAGTTCATTGATATACTATTAACACACACACACACACACACACATATATATATATATATATATAACATAAGGAACAATCAGATCAGACAATGAATTAATGATGTACTCTAGCAAAGTAAAAAAAAGCCCCAATCTTCAGCAGATTTTTGCAGATTTTAGCAGTTGCCTCGCTTACTCTGTGCTTTTGTTCTTCTTTCTTGTCTTATTGTGTAACAACCCAATGCTATTCTGTTTCTCTGTATCACTCATGGCATGAGTCCCCTATTTCTTTCCCTCTCTCCCACCCTTTCTGCATCCTTAGCTCCAGCGTATCTATCCCTGAGGGCCGATCGATAGACAGCAACAGCCTTTCAATGAAATCTCCCCCGTGATGCCTGGAAAAAAGAAACGTCGTTCAATTGAACCGATAACTCTTTCCCTTCTGTTCCTTTTGAGCTCATCCTCTCTTCTTCTTCTCTATAAATACTATCTCACTTCCTCTCTGTTTTGTGCTCAGCGTGAGGAGGATGATAGTCAGAGGCCATGACTGGAGTGTAGTTTGATGATCAGTTGGGAGGGATACCAAGCGGGATGCAAGGAAACCATTACGCAGCTAGTATTGTAAATACTATGTTCGACTGATGTGAAAGAGAAGTTTGAGAAGTTGACAGTAAACAAAAACAAGGTGGAATTATCTACTCCGAAAATCCGGGAAGTGCCAAAAGCTGTCCAACAAAACATTGTTGTCAACAGCACAAGTTTAGTTTCTCTGAAGCACCAACATATGTTTACTGCCAGAAAATCCTGGTCATCGTTTCTGATTCTCTTATAGGACCAGTGAGTGAAACATCCACTCATCAAATCAACTTTACTTTAGAAACACTGGCAGCTGGACTATCCCGCTGTGAAACATGTGTTGTTTAAAGCAGTCGGTCTGAGGCAATTGTGATGAATCAGCTAAATGAAGCAAGTAGCCTGGAGTTGCTTTTATTCTCTATGTACAGCCCTCTTTTGGTATTATGGCTAAAGTAAATTAACAACAACATGCTAACTCTAAATTATTTGTATTAGAATGTCGTAAAAAAACTGTTGCTAAAAAAATTTCCACTTCACCACGTTTTAGATTATCACAACACCGCTCAATCCACTGGTTTGCTCATTCTGTGTTCCAGACGGCTTGTTTTCTCAGTGCATCACTACAAACAACAGACTAGTGAGTCTATGCAGCGGTGTCCTCCATCTTGTAAACAAAGCACTCTGCTGCTAAGGGAAGCCGGAGGGTCAAAAGTCATTGGCTGTTGATCCTTTAAAACTTTTTTACTGGGTTTTATTTTGTGAACCTTTGAATTTTTATATCACCTTTTTTATTCCTAGTCACTGAGTTTTTTGGCACTTAAAATGTTTGTATATTGTGTAAGTTATATTAAAAATTGGGAAAACTGTAATGAAAACTTTTTACTACTAGGAGGCAATGCACCCCCTGCCCCCTTGCACACTCTGCGTATGTATAGAAGTGCTTTAAGTTCATTCTGATATCACTAGGAATACCTAGACTAAACAAGAAGGGGGCGAGGCCAATGACTGTCTTCCTTTTGTGTTGAAGAAAAACAAGAAATCACTTTAAGAATGAAGTAAAAACACTACTGTATTCTATTACAGTACTCCACATCCCACAATGCAATGCACAAAAATGTCAACAGTGTTCACAGTGGAGATAAAAACAAACTTGCAAGCAGCCATTTTGACCATTTTTCTATTTTTTTTTTTTTTTTTGTTCTTTTGGGTAAATGATGTTTGATCTATGAGGCATACAACAATGATTTTTATTTTTTGATTTCTGCCATTAAAAGAGCAACTAGATGTCTTGTTTGTGATTATGACTCAAACAAGTACAAAACTGCACCAAAAAGCAGCTCCTCACAGAAATGGCACAAGGCTGAAATTCCATTAACTACTACTACTGGCAGTAAATGCAGCACTGGGACCTTTATTTTCTTTTTTTTTCCATGGTGCACAGTGAGCATGGAAGGTATCAAAGTGACATTGTTGTTGTTCTCACCAGCACACGAGTGATTTCCCTCATGTGTGATTGCGGGGTCGGCCTGACTTCTCGTAAACTCAGTAGATCCACTGTGTTGGGTGTTTTTCTCTTATAGCACCAACATGTATCCTGTGTTCAACACTTGGTTACACTTTTGGTGTCATTAATCCCTTTGATTCGTACTAATGTGTTGCTACACAGCCATTACTCTAAGGTCTGCAAAGCCACAGTGATTCAGGACAACCTAGGGTTAAGAGAGGCCGTAAAACAAATAGGAGCGATCGCACGGGGAATTGTTGATCATTATGGAGTGAAGCAGTTGTCGAGGTGTCAGGGAGCACAACACTTCTAGCACAGAACTCAATCATTATACTTCAGCTGCATTGAAAGTGTAATAGATTCAGCAACAAAACTTCATCTGAGAACACATTAAAATCTTTGACAGCGAGGCATTTCTTCTCACTGCTGGTCATAACTATTTATAATGCTTAGCTGCTGAACACAATTATTTTTTTTCTTCCTGCAATTTGATGTCCATTCATTCGTCCTAATCTTTAACCTCTTGTTGCTTCACTGTAGTATTCAGTTCATTTCTAAAGCACACATTCCCTCGTAGAAATAATGATGCTATTAGGAGAAACTTCATCTCTGTGAGTGGGAGAGAGAGAGAAAGGCCCTGAATTTAGATTATATTTAATACATTGGTGACATATTCTAATGCAAAAGAACTTAACCTAAGCTGTTGCAATGCTAATAGCAGCATTTAGACTTGTTTTTTGAATCTCTAATAAGTGAATCTCGCTCGAAGAAGCATCTTAACCTCCAGAGTATGAACTAAGGCAGTCTTCCTAGCTATGGATATGTAAATGTGTGACTATTACTAATGCCTCTTTTTTTGATTTACCAAACCTAGCATATTATATAAACAATCACAATACAATGAAACATGAAAATATTGTCATTTTGAAAATGCTGCTATAACCATACAAATGATAACCATAAGGAAAAGCAGTTGTTTGAATGAAAACAGTTGAACAAGTCAATATATCCATTTATTATTTTTTCCTTTTTCGGTACATGCGGTCGAAGGTCAACACTACATGAAGTGCAATCTTTTCATTACAGCAATGCATGTTTTGTTGTTGAAATGAAATGAATACATTTATTTTATTGTATAATTGTGACCATCACCAGCCCTTCTTAAGGAAGGGTAAGAAAAATAATATAAAAGAGAGAGAGGTGTGTTATATCTTTGTGAGGGGGCAAAGGCACAGGGGAGAGGGAGTCGGGGAAAGACAATGGAAGGGGTCAACTATTTTGATTGTGCTGAGAGTGCATGTGATACTACAGTTGTGCATATTGTGTAATGGGGTGTAATCAGTAAAGCCAGTCTAATGAGCATGCAATGATTGAAATACCTTTGGTTCCACAAATAGAGGATTAAAAGATAAAAAAGACAAAAATAAAAATACAGTAAAAATATGTAAGCAAAGAAATAACTTATGGGCAAAAACGTGCTATGGAAATTAGCTTTGGTTGCAATCCTGCCTGTTCACGGGTACATGTTTTCTTAGCATTTTCATGTTTTTAATATGCATTATTAATTAGAATAAATAAACAAATCAAATTAAATGTGTAACAGCAGCAGGAACAAAGCTGTTTTTAAGTTTTTGAGTCCTATATTTTGGGACAATGAACCTCCGTCCAGAGGGAAGAAGCTTAAAGTGACAGTGCAACAGTGCACTTGACCATTTGACAATTTGGTTGATGGACTTCTTTTGTTTGACCGAACCATGACCAAAAGTAAAAATAAAACGGATTTGATAAAAAAGCACAATAAAACACGGTCATATTTGTATGGTCAATGTGAAAATGTGCCAGTGAAGTCAACATAATGTATCTAAACCAGATAATGGTCCAATCTAAGCAAAAAAAAAAAAAAACAGTATCGGGTTATATTGAAAATTTTCAATCCAAACAGTACAATACAAGCAGTCCATTCCAGACTTTGTTCCAGCACTTCTGATAAATGGCCAGTTTTTCTCATACCTACCGTTGTTGATTATTGTTCTCTGTTTGAGTAAGATTACTTAATCAAGAATTATCAAATATTACACACTACAAAATTAGTAATAAATGTATGTAGGATCCATATTGTAAATTGAAATATCGTAGTTGATGTGATTGTCTGTTTTGTATTTGTATTTTTTTGTTGTCTCAGTCGACCCCACAAAGACCAGCTGGTTATTAAGGTAGCAGCTAACAGGGATTCCTAATAAAAACATAAAAAAACAAGAAAAAAGGTGAAATATCTGAATCATTATTGGAAAAAATAAAAATAACATAAAATACTAAAGACAAATTTTCATTATTTACGTCCACATTAAAAAAACCAAGGTCTTTCCCCCCAAAAAATGTAATTATTGTTATCCTCATATTATCTTGCTGTAATTTTACTTTCCTGCAAGCATTATGAAAAGTGTTACTTGTTCTCCCTGAGTGTACATAATCAATTAGGTTTTATTTTACTACCACAGTCTAAAATCACAGCCTTGGCTATGAGTGGGTTAAGTAGCTATATGAATATGAATGAGAAGATTCACCATAATGTGGTATCTTGATGTCATATTTTCTCTCACACCTCCAGGCCCTAATACAGTGTAATTACTGTGAGTGAACTGGTGCTTTGTGTGCTGTGGAGGACAGACGGACAGAGGAGTCTGTGGGTGTCAGTGAGCTTTGGAAGCTCTTAATGCAAAGAAACGATTCAGGCATGCCTTCCATGCTCCCCAGTATTCTGCAGCGTTATTGAATGTCCAGATACCATCTTTAATTCTACTTCCTTTACACGAGGATGATGTGCAGGGGTCATTAAAACTCCATTCATGATGTTAATTACCTGATAAGCATTGCTGAGGTGAAATGGAAAGAGGGAGCAAATAAGAAGAGTGTGACGTTTTATCCTTTGTCATTCAGAATCATCATATATACCATCAACCTATATTGAATATTCACTTTGTGCATCGGGTAAAGCAGCCATGAGATCTGTTTTTGGGAATAGTTTTAAGTCCAGAAGTTGTTAGAATGCAAACTGCCTTGCAGGGGTGTAAAATGTTTAAGAATATTCTTGTGATTCTTGATCTTGCACCTATTTATGGTGCATTTTGGATTTTAACAAATAATTTATTCATGAAAACATAAATAATATATAAGATAAATAGGCAAATTATCAAGGGTTTTAGCTGCTGGAGGCAATCATTGGGTGAAATGTCATACTAATGTACTACTCATACTAAATCTGATGTCAAAATCAGTATGTAGTGCATTTTCATTAGATAGAGGAAAAGATTGAGTACACGAGAAATAGCTGGATTTATCTTATATTGGGACATTTTAGAAGTATGCACAGTGGGCATACCACTCATACTCAACTGTCCCATGATGCATTGCGAGAGGAAGTTAAAATCGTCCTGGGACCGACTTCAAGCTAAAAGTCAAACATCCCCTTTTCAAAACAAAAGCATCTCCTCTTGTCTTCCATTAGTTTTTAATACTTTTGTAAATAGGGCTCTTGTTTTGAAGTTAACCAGAATGTCGGCATGAAAATGTCACTCTACTTGGTCACTTTCTCGCTTAAATTGCTTCCAGAACTTTCAAAGGTGGCGAATCAACAGAGATATTTAGCCTCAGTGAGCTTCAGGTTTTTGCCATCAAAGATTCAAAATGCATCTTGGGAAACTTTGAAGTATACTTCAGTGGGAACGGCCATCATCCTAATCCTCCTAATCATACTTATAGTATATACTGTAGTAGACACTATATACTCATTCAGTTTGTAGTGAATAGTATGTAGAATGCCATTTAAAACAGCCATAGTTTAGGTTTCATAGATCAAAATAAATCCAAGATGTGAAAGGTTAAAATTTCCGCTTCGCTGCCAAAAACTCTGCCAAAGTGACTTTCCAATAGATTCCTGGTATTTTCAAAGACTGCGGAAAAACAATGGCAGATATTTATTTTGGTGCTTACACAGAAAGATTAAAATCTGGCCTAAATTGAATAACTCACAGAGTGAGGTGACATGGGACATACTGGGAACATACTAGAAGAAAAATGATTTAAAACAATGCATTGTCCTCCTTGTCTAGCACATGAGTAAATTATATTCAATTTTATTTATTTTTTTTTTTAAATCAATGAAGCCTAAACTATGTCTTTATCTGATAAAACAATTTTTTGAGTCTGCAACAGCTTTAGCCCTCCTTTTATCATTGGGGTCAATTTGACCCTGATTCAATGTTTATCATTCATACAATAATTGTTGACTTTCAATGATCAATGGGTTATTTAGGTATTCAACAAACAAAGTGCCTGACAAAACTTGCTCAACAATTTTTTGAAAATCATTTTCTGGAAGCAAATATCCCTGGGGTCATACTGACCCAAAGGGCGAAAAAAGGTGTTTTTGAGGATAATAGAATAGTTTACAATGAATAGGTGGCAAATAATCCATTGCCTGTGATATGGAGATGTTAATACAAATATATTTGTGCATGACTGATGTGTTAGGAGACAAGATTCCGCCAAGAAAAATACAGTATGTTCTTTACTCATATAAAAAAAAAAGACCAATCATAATTTTTGTTGTCATCATCGAAGTCTAAACATTTTCTTTGTTGCCTTAAATGTAAAGTCGTATAATAAAATGGGTCAAAGTAAAGTCAAAGAACACTTTATTAGAAAATGATCCATCCTTTTGTTTTGCTCCGCTCACTTTCCCCAGTGTGGTGCCAAAAGCTTGAATTCACAGGGCTGCAATAAAGGCTAATGAAACATACAGCTAATTCGCTTTAAACTCCATCAACCCTTTCCCCAAGTCACCAGTTACACTGAAGTACAGCGCCTGCCTTTGGCAGACTTACTCACACGTAAACAGTCAACCATCTGCTGGTGCCGCTGTAACGGAGCCTGACAGAAATTGCCACCCGTCGCTGGCCGCGGTGAATAACGCAGGTGCTGAAACGTGGTCAAAAGCTCAGTGATCTAATCCTCCACACACCAAGTCACCTGAGAGAGAAAACCTACTCTGCTTTGTTTGTGGGGAATGATCTATTGCTGTTTCTCTAGCTTTGATCTAGGAGTGGCTAAATCGTGGGGGACCTGATTTTAACTGAGATCATAGAAAAAAAATTGCTCGGGGGAGGAAAAAGAGACGTGCAATATGCTGCGGGGCTTGTCTGCAGTTAATATCGCCAAACATTTACAGATTTGTTCATTTCTGTTTATGCATATTTTCTGAAACAATCAAGCTCAAATGCGTTTAATATTCCACCTACAATGCAATGAACTAATCCACTGCTCTCTCTAATATTTGTGATGAAAACACCTCCACTGAAAGCACGTTGCAGTAAACAAGGATGAGTCCAGATACAATAAAATGGGTGGCTGTAGTGTAATCACTGGAACGACTGGGGGAGATTCAATTAAAATGTATCGTTGCAGTGAAAATGCCACGCGTATGGCACCATAAAAGTGTCTAACCCATGAATCACAATGAAAACAGCTTCGCAACATGTTTGATTTTCATGAGATGTTGATGAAAAATAAATGTCCTTCCCTTGGTTTTTGTTTTTAATCATGAAAGCTCTTGGTTTGAATCGTGTGCCCTTTGAGCAATATTTAGATTTCTGCATAAAACATGTAAAAATACACTTTAATCTTTGTTTTTTGGACTGTGCATTGCTGTAAATGTAGAAACATTGCAGCAACCAGAGGTGTAAAGATTACTGATATTTCCTAGTCAAGTGGAAGTACTGTTACTTGATTTAAATTGTACTCAAGTACATAAGTCATACAGGAAGAGACAAAATCTTGCACAATTGGAACTTAATTTATTTTCCACAAAGGCATCTTTATAAAATAAAAGGTTTGTCAAAATGTACAACTCATAAATAAATAACACCAATGAATTCTATTCAAAATAAAAATAACAAAAATTGTAAAACTGAGAAAATAACCGTCATTCAACGCTGTTTTGACACCGTGCATTACGTTTAATCTGATTGGTCGGCAATGATGTGTTGCATTTGATTGTTGTCTGGTTATTTCATTTTTTTGTAGTTGCACAATGTCCGCTGATCATTCTAAAACATAGAAATAATAATTTATTCAGTAAATGTTGGGTGTAGAAATGTAACAAATTACTTTACTTCTTTTAAAACGTAGTACAAGTAAAATTACAGATGTAGAAATATACACTTAAAAGTACAAGTACCCATAAAAGTCAATTACAATAACGTGAGTACTTGTAATCCATTACTTTCACCTCTGGCAGCAACCCTATAGATTCCTTTTAGATAAAAGGCGATAGAAGTTATTTGTGTCCAAAGAACTCAGTTAAATAGAAAAGAGGATACATGGAGAGAAGCAAAAAAACACATTTTAAACAGAGAGAAAAAAATACCCTAAGGACTATCAGCTGGAAGACTGCAGCACTTAGGAACTACAAGAGAGCCAAACAGAAAGCATAATTAGGCATTTTAAGTGCTTTACATAATACAGTCCGTCATAATTAAGGCCCTGTGGGATCCAGAGGCTGGGCGACTATTGTCACTCCGCAGCAGCGGGAGCATTCATGAGAAGGCTGGAGAAAGAGATGGAAAGACAAGAAGAAAATAGAGAGGTGGAAAATAATGCATTGCAAAATCTCAGGGAACATTCAAAGGAATTGTAAAATGGAGTTGACTTAATTACCATACAGACCTACAACACAGTGAAGCAATGAGGCTAAAGCAATGATGTACAATTCCTAACTGTCCGCTAAGCAAGCAAGATGCAAATCGACCAAAACATAATTAATAGAAAATGGATTTTTTGTAAAACGCATAACAAAAGTGCCGCATTGCTGTGCCATAATGGCACTGCTCGGTTTAATCTCTCCCTTTCTCTAACCTCTGCATCTTTGATGAGAGAACCACTTGATGTTGACAGTGAATTCATACAAGCTTCTAATGAAGGATGTTTTATTAATGGTGCCATAATCAGATTACCTGTAGTCAGACAGGCTCCATCCATCTCCCATTAGAGGTTGTCATGCAGAAAGAACAACACGTTGGAAGATACAGTTGTGCTTGTCAGGTCCACACTTAACCCTAATTATGTGTATTTATTGTTAACATATGAGGACACAATATTGAACACGTCTGTAGAAACAACTGTGCCCCATTGATTTTTACTAAGGGTGTAACGATTCATCCATTCGGCCGATGGATCGATTCGTATTCCTACAATCCAACTACATTGATCGGTGCTCAGCAAGTTGGCCTTCCGGATAACAATCAATCTAAAACTGTTGTAAAAGGTAATTAATTGAATGTATCGATACAAATAAATAACTCATTGGATTCAAAGATGGCAGACCTTTTAATGGTTGTGTTTTAAAAGTGTTTTTAATATTAAAGACGTTATGGTGGACTCTGTCGGCTCTATGTGACCATGACAGCAGACAAACAAAGAAAATGGACAAGCGAGAAATTGATTAATCCACTTTTGGGGTCAAGTGTGTAGAAACGCTAGTTTTTGCACAGACAGAGATATTCAAACGAAGTCGCTAGCAGTGTCCACTGTCAACCATTCAGGCTCTTCTGGCAGCGTTCACTGCAGCAGCAGAGGTGGCAGCGTTAGCTTGTTAGCAATAGCTCTGCAGTAGCCTCATTTTTAAAGTATATGTTTCAACCACTTAAATTGTGAATGATAATGGTCCCATGATCAAGATCACTGATCCAGATAACTGCCAATATCTGTCATAGAGGATTATTCACGCTTGGCGGAGGTTTGAACTCTGAGTGCTTCTGTTTATCAACGTATCGCTCTAATCCATCCAAATGTTTGCCATCCAACAACTTTTTTCTTTGAGTTGTTCAGTATCCACATTCCAAATCACCAAACTGACTTATTCAGCCTTTACTTCAACGCAAGATGCAAATGCAATACAACATAACCAATTGGCGGCCCGGAGCCACATTTTGAGCGGCCCCCAAAACAAAATTGTAACATAATACACAAAACTCCAGAAACACAGAAAACAATAGCAAAATGCACAAAATGTCAAGAAAAGTACAAAAAGTTAGAACAAAAACACAAAAAACTATTTTCATAAAACACAAAATTACAACAAATATACACCTAAACAACCACCTAAACACACAAAATGACTACAAAAACCACAACAACTTCAAAAATACATAAAAATACACAAAATTACAACAAGAACAGAAAAAGTATACACATAACTAGAAAAACACATAACACAAATTTGCCATATTGACGAGAAAATCTACAAAATGAATTTAAAAAAAAAACACGAAATGTGTGTTTTCAAGCTTTTATTAATGCTCAAATTGGTCATTCTTCTGAATGCTGAGATGAATGTTGATAATGTGGCCCTTGGATCAGACAATCATATTTTTGTGGTCCCATTGTGATAGTTGTCCATCTAATGCCCTCTTAGCATGGCTAATAAAGGGTATTAAATCGCACACATTCACTCTTAAACCAATGAATCTAAAACTTTGACTTTAGGGTTGAATAACAGCAGTGCTGGGGGTGAACCCACACAATCTCTGGGAGATCATACAAACTCTGCACTGAGGCACCAGAGCCACAGAAGAGCTTGAGTGTTGACACTGTGAAGCTAAGCACTGCACCTCCACCATCCCTCATGTGATCCAAAGCAACACATTCTGCTTTAGAATTTGTCCCAAAACCCTTTTACTTGTGGGTATTTTCAGTGTGTGGCCATGCCCGCAGGTGTGTGGAGAATACAACAAAACAGATGTGATTTAGAATAACGATGAGGGGAAAAGTCCAGATTGTGCTTTTGATCACAATAAATCTGTCTTTAGTTGGGATGTCTGTGCATAAAAATAATTTCTCCACTGCTTGCTCACCAGCACAAGTCAAAGAGAAGCAGTTACCGGTAGGTTTTCCATTAGCCAGTGTTTAAATCCAAACCGTGCAGCATCCACCTGTCGGCTTTGACTCCAGCACCCAGAGGGAATTCAGTATCTTTGCCTCCCACTCCCGGCAGAATGAGGGCCAAGTTATCATCTCACAGAACTTAATCCTGAGGCTGTTCTACCATATCAAAGTTATGTATAAAGCCTCTATGAACGGTCACACCGGAAATTGTCAACAGGGACCGGTATTCTCTTTTTCTTTTTCAAACTTTTACTGTGAATATTTTGATAAAGCAATCATAAAAACAGCAGGTTTACTCCACCTGACTGCCATCCATATGGTAGAGCATTTAATATAAAGGAGGGAGAAAGCTGTCACTCGGGGATTTTTCTCAAATAGTGAAACCAAACATTGAGAATTATTTAGTTTTGTGGTCTAAACCGAAAAAAGTAACACACCTGTCTAGTTTGTTAAATGAGCTAAAACAAAACAAAAAAAAGTCACATGGTTGCAAGATAAAAGCTGCTCGTCTGTGTTTGAAACCATGTGACTGAGATCATTTAAAGAACCTGTGTGAAAAATAAGGCCTGGGGGCCCAATTCAGCCCTTAGACCAGCGTTTCTCAAATGGGGGTACGTGATGGCAATACAGGGGGTACATGAGAAAAAAAGAGTGTAAAATTAACAAATGAAAGCATTACAAAATATGGGGTTTTATAATGTTTTTAGTTAAAAATGATAATAAAGCTGATGGAAATGATCTTGATTAGAACATGATCTGATAATACAAAGGGAAGTCATGGTCTCCCACCAGGCGTGAGATGACCGGAAATAACGCAAACTGAAAAAAAAAAATCTATTCAGAAGGCACTAAATACTGTTTCATTCAACTTATTTACAACATATTCTTTAAAAAGTGTGTTATCACTCATTCATTCCATCTATTCATTCAAGCTCTATGGTTGTTTTTTCACAGGATTCTGAGCAACGTGTTGTAGTCAGATAAAAAAAGGGGGTACTTGGATTCAGAATTAAGAGAAAGGGGGTACTTTAGCCCAAATTCAACTTGACCATCCAATTCAACCCGCAGAACAGAAAAAGAAAATGTAAGTAATTATGTAAATGACCAATTAATTCAGTTCAATTCAACTTTATTTAAATAGAGCAAATTACAACAATAGTCATCTCGAAACGCTATCAAAATAGTTGTGGATGTCTCTCCAAACACACAAATTCAATGAAACGCCACAATATTTAATTTGGACCATGGTTTTCCTATGCACATCACATGGCTGCAGTCACTTTTAATTAAAAAATGTTGAAAGAACTCTTAATTTTTCCAAAGACTCTGCACGTTTTCTTAAATTTTTCCACATTTCCCTAAGTTAGATCAAAATCAGTAACAAAAACCAAGGACATTTGAGTGAACATCCAGCAGGGATTAACATCTGTCATTTACTGCTTGGATATTGTTGTAACCTAGTGCACAATCATTTTTTAAATGACTAGTTTTCCCATCTAAAGTCTGCGGCCCGATTGAGATCAAACTGGTCCATATTTGGCCCCTGAACTAGAAATGAGTTCAAAACTCTAATATAAGGAAACCATGCCCAATTATCTATTAACGCTAAACTTCATATTTAACCTGAGAAGTGGTGTTATTTTGACAGCAAATTCAAATGTGTGATAAAAAAAAGAAAATGTGTTTTTCCACGTTTCGTTTGCCCCTCAACCTATTTTTAGTGAAAGCTAAACTTGGAGGAGGAGGTGTAAATCAGAAAGAAAAGAAAAAAAACTCAGAAGTGAGATTTATGGAGCTGCTAGAATGAGGTGTCAGGATTTATGACCTGACCTGCCGACTGCAATTACTCCCCAAACACTAATACAACTACAAACTCCTCTTTGATTGATCTGGTAATTAATTCAAGTATACACGTTCCAAAGCCAGTAAGGGCTCCCGGAAAGGTTGGATACATCATAGTGACATTTTATTTTTTTATTTTGCTCCCACCTCCACGGGTGTGGCTTGCTAATAGCAAGGTCAACCCTAGTCCAATAATTAAGGTACAAACAGTTTTATTCTGGCATTTTTAGTTGACTTTTCAGAGGCTGAAAGAAAACAAGTACAAAGGTTTGTTTTAGTTCATCTGGAATACTGCTTGGAAAAAAAAATATTTAATATACTTGAATTATTAGATTATTAGAAACAGAACCATTGGCTTCCTACATAAGACACAGTTTTAAATATAAATTGTTTAAAGCCTTATATGGAGCTGGTGTTAGTGAGTCCGACCTGAAGCTGAGCCTCATTTAAAGATGTGTGAGAACAGTTTCTGCTATCCATTCTCTCATGCGCATTTCACCAACCTCCGCATGTGACAGCATCACTTATTATTTATTCTGTAGTGGATCAAACTGTGGCTTTAAGTTGGACAGAAGTCTGCGTCTGTCAAAGTTTTAATTAATCGAGCAGCAGCAGCTGAGGCACAAGTCGGGTGACCAACTGCAGCTCTACGACGCACGACCTACTGTCTCTGCAGAAAAAAAAGAGTGGACGGCACGGATAAAATAATAATAAATGTGAACATATTAGAAATGCTGATGGTGAATCCTTTAACTCCCTCGTGACAGCGCAACAGTGTCGCTTTGGATAGATTCTTTCCGGGAGTCTCTTCTGCAATATTATGAGTCCGTGTGGCTTAAATTGTAACTAACGCCATACTTCTTGTGCAATATAATGTTTCACCTTATCGGGGCTCTGCACTTATTCCAGGGTTAGAAGCGTGTAAGAGGAAAATAACTTAAGCAGCGTAAAGCCAGATTTGAATGGGAACTCCCACATTGCAAGGCCGCTCCACACAGAGTGCGTAACTGGGATGGAGGCGGGCAGCGACTGACTTAAGTACAGGGAGAGAATAGCACGCAGCCAAAAACAGCACCGCTGCGTTGCTTTTTGAAGAATAGAGCCCAATATGCACAACTATAACATCACATTTCCCTCACCCTAAAACAGTCGACTCTTCCCCACCCTTTCCATTTTCCTACCCTGACTCCCTCTTTCCTGTTCCCTTTCCCCTCACATAGGTGTAACACTGCCTTCCCTTTTTATATCTTCTCTAAAATAAAGTGTTTCTTACCCTTCCAGAGGGAAGGTTGGTAATGGTCACAATTATGCTATCAAATAAATTCATTTGTTCATTGCAATAACAAAACATGCATTTCTGTCTTAAAAATATACTACCACCACACTTCTTGTAGTGTTTACCTTTGACAGCATGTGCAGAAAAAAAAAAAAATTAGAATAGATTGAGTTTTTGAATAATTATTCACTTTTTAAAATTTAAAAACAATTTTAAACAACTGTATTTCTATACTTGAACTTTGTGAATCTAGTTAAACTAAAATGCAGTGGAAAAAAATGTATCTGATTCTGACGTCTCCTGCACCTTGAAGCACTTCAGTGGGGAGTGGGAGGCAGACCACTGGGGGTTTGTGAATGATAATCCACACTCTCCACAGCTCTTCCTGGCCTTGTGGGTACAGCCTGCTAATGTGAATAGAAGAAGTCCTCCTGCTACATTCTCATTCCTCAGTTAGCTTCAAGATGCAATGCACATTTTCAAAGCCCCGATGACTCTTGAGAGCTCCTGTATTCACAAGCATCTCACTGAGGATCTAAAGTCCTCCAGTGACTCATACGCGTATCTAATTCCATCTAAAACATGAGCTCAGCTTCCATTTCCCACACAAGAGAAAGTTCAGCATAGTTCATCGGAGACTGAAGTGGAAACCATTAGGCAAAAGAAGTGTCTGAACTTAAACTAACTAAACAGGTACAATGTCAAAGTCAAAAAAAGATTTGATGTCAGTAGGTTGTAAAAATGTGTGGGATCGTGAAAATGAAAGTTGAATAAAGATTTATAAAAACCAGTCTCTTCTAAAGCATGATCCCAGACTCAACAGGGGACTCATTTTAGGTACACAATGATACATATGTAACTGATATGCAACACTTGACCCAAAATGTATCAAGACCCAAATTGTTTCAGAAAAAAATGATATAAAACCCAAAATGTAATATCTGGTCAATGTTGTAACAAAAGTGCTGAGCCGGCAATGTAATTAAAAAAAGTATTGAAACCCAAAATGTATTAAACTGGTCAGTAATGTAATGCTGAGACCAAAACGTGAAAACCTTTGCCTAAAATGTTACGATTTGTTATATTCAACAACTGTTACATTTTAGGTTTGTTATTAGCAGTGTTTGGAATAACGGCGATAGTTAACAGCGTTTTTTTTTCACTAACGGGGTAATCCAACTAATTATTTTTACGCCGTTATGACTACGCTGTTATCCAAAAGCACCCCTAATTCTGGAAAAATAATTTAAATTTTCCCCGACAGTTTAACATAAAAAATGACTGTGAGCCCCTGCAAACTGCAAATATTGTTGAGTTTCATTCACACAATGATTCACATTTTCTCTGTAACTTTTACTTTTTCCTGTGGACCAAAATGGATGCTCGAAATGACCAGATTCGGCCCCCGGGCCTCGAGTTCCACACATGTGGTTTGTACCCTTTTGATTGTACACGTCTTAGTTTTTCACCTACTACGAACTACAGTTACTGAAATTACATTATCTGGCAACATACACCTGAAAAATGAGATTTCTCTTTATTCCTTCAGAGACCAGTAACACAAACAACAAATAGGACTCAATAGTAAATATTTATGCGGTAACGGTAGAATAAAAACACTTGCAAAGGAACAGGCAGGTAGTAGAAGGACACACTGTTGCAGGTAAGAGCCAAACCATGCAATAAAGATTAGGGAGGCAGGATGAGTTATGAGCCTGCAAGGCTACAGCACACAGGGACGTGACAGATCTACTGTTTTTCCTCAGCTCGACCACTTCACTGCAGGGACGATTACATTAGGCCTCTGGGATGAAGAGGGGCTTTTCCACCTTCCATTCACTCCTCACAAACACAATGTTTTTGACTGTTTTGGCAGAAAACAGGTTGAGCAAAGAAAGCTTTTGACCCTGAAAATGCATTTTCATTATTTAGAGATGTTTGTGCAGCGGGTGTTATCTTTTTGGCAAAGTCGGAATGGAAGTGGAGAAGGCGTGAGTTTGCTGGGTTAGAGTGAGAGAGCTCCTACCTGCAATCTGCCTGGTAAACATACAACAATGAAAAATGCACTCTGCATTGCCACCAGAAGAATTCATCAACAAAAGGTTTTCAAATGCAACACTACAACACAGTACCTGTTTTTGTAAATGTGTATTCTGTTACCACAGTTAAAATGGGTAACACTTTACTTGAAGTTTATATACATGATGTCTGACATTAAGCTGTCATTATTTTGACATGACACACACCAACATAATGTTACAGTTTGTTGTTGCCAAAGCCAAGAAGGATGGTTTTTTTTTTGTTTCCACTTTGGACATGAAAAATGCAACTCATTCAGTAAAGCTTATCTGTTACTGAAATACTTTTTCTAGCACTGTGTATTACATTATGCTTAAATGCTTCTAACTCTCTTTTGTCAAGGTTAAATGTGTCCCTCTGTTACCCTAACCCTACCTAACCCCACTAGATCCCTCCACCTAACCCAAAAAATGCCAACATAACTCCAAAGTTGTCAAAATTCAGCAAAATGTGTCATCATTTAGCAAATGACACTTAAAGCTGGAGTACTCAAATTATTTTCTGCATGCTGTCTGTGCCTTATAGTCAAGTATTTTAGTTAATAAAACCACGGAAGACAAAATCTTGGCGGTTGAGTACAGCCCACAAAGGAACCTCCTCATTGGCTGACGCAATATATAGTGAAGCGCACGCATGGTGCAGACTTGTTTTCAGTAAAGAATGGCTGCAGAACACCCACCCGGAAAGATCGCTATATCTGCTCTTGCTGGGCGACCGTGGCTCAGGTGGTAGTGGGTCGTCTTCTGATCGAGAGGTTGGGGGTTCGATCCCAGTACCTGACTATGTGTCGAAGTGTCCTTGGGCAAGACACTGAACCCTAAGTTGCTCCCAGTGGTCGACTAGCGCCTTGCATGGCAGTCCTGTCCCACTGGTGTGTGAATGTGAGAGTGATTGGGTGAATGAGCTGATATGTAAAGCGCTTTGAGACTGCTTCAGTGTGGTGATAAAGCGCTATATAAAATCAAGTCCATTTACCATTTGCTGTTACTGCATATACAGCTAAAAAACCCAAAAAGAGAAAATCGAAGGAAGAAAAGAAAAAAAAATGCTTGGATGCAACTTCAGACTGTCAACCTATGCGCGTGCACGTTCAGCGCTCGTGTGCGACTTTGTGCACTTCCAATGATAGAGACTGGGAAGGATGATCAGAGTGGGGGCGGGATTTAAGGTTCGAATTCAGCCATGCCTCTCTGTCATGGTTCAAGATTCAGGTAGTGCAGCTTTAATGTACAGCCTTCAAGACACCTCATTTATTACTCATTGCTAATGACTGATAATGACAGTGTAATGTAAGTCTTATGTATAAAACTTCAAGTAATGTCTTACCTAAAAATGTCACATTTTCTTTGGAAACAACAGAACATTTTAAAGCATAGCCACTTAGGATTACGGAGAGGGATAGAATGTGTAATTTCATTCATTCTTTACAACATTTAGACCCGACATATAGCGTTTGATGTTTCTTTGGTAAAAGCTCCCTGTTATGGATTTGTTGGCTTTTTAAATATATATATTTTTGTATTTGTTTATATCTATTGCATCATTGTTGGTTAATTCTTTTCATTTTCTCTTAAGGGAGAATGAAATAATACACTGAGTCAATCGTTGGATTGGTTCATTAACTGATTAACTTTATTGATTTTTTTTTTTTTTCAGTAGTGCTGTGATATTTTTATATTTCAAAGCTAGAACTTTCATTTCAATCCCCACCCCAGGAAACCAAGACAAAAAGCCTTTTCTCTGTTTCAATCACAAAGAGTGCACCACCGTGCTCTCATAATGTTTCATTGTCTCCATCAACACAGACCCCTGCTTTCCCTCATTCTCTTTTCAGCCTCGTTAGTCACACTGAATATCTTACTTGACGCTTGTGTACCAGACCCAAAAAGAGAAATGACCTCAAAAGGAGAAAAAATGTCTTACAATGACATATTAAACACTTTTCATGAAGCTCATCTTTTATTGCCGTCATTATTGGAATAACATAAAAAAAAAAAAAAATGATCACAAATAAAGTCTTTTAGCCTCAGTGGTGCAGCCATTACCCTTTTGTTATGCTTGAGTTGAGCAAATTCTCTCTTGTGACGAAAGCGTTTCTTCTGGGTACTTATTACTTCTTTTATTTAAGATAAAAGCTTTGTTTCTGTTACAACCTCTCTTCTACGTAATGACAAATGGACAATGGGTTGGTTCAAAAAAGTTTTTGTAAAATCTAAGTTATAAGTGCCATTCAAACAATCAGATCCAAACAAACGCTAACGTACTACTCATACTAAGTCTGACATCAAATCTAGTATGTAGTGTATTCACATTAAATAGTAAGAAAAGATTGAGTACGCAATAAATACCAGGATGTATAATATATCAAGCTAGTCATACTCAACTGCCCCATGATGCATTGCGAGCGGAATGAAAAATTGTCCTGGGACCAACTTCAAGCTAAACACCCCGTTTCAAAATAAAAGCATCTCTTCTTGTCTTCCATTAGTTTTTAACACTTCTGTAAATAGATTGAGTTTTATGGATCAAATGAGCACATGTTGATATTCTACTTGGTCACTTTCTCGCTTAAAATGCTTATAGAACATTCAAAGGTGACAAATGAACGGCGATATTTAGCCTCAGTGTGCTGAGGTTTGAAATGTATCTTGGGAAACTTGGAAGTATACATCAGTGTGAATGATCACCATTCTAATCATACTTATAGGATATACTAGACATTATATACTCTGAATGTGTAGTATGTTAGTATGCGATCTCCAACACAGCCTACGTGTGTATGTGCAATGCATAGTTCCCATATGACGTCACAACATATGGGCATTTCCCGACTGGGCGCCATTGCTGTGGGCAGCTGAAACAAGTTTAGCCTCTGTTTAAAGCCAAAAGAGCCCAATATGGTAGTTTCGTGTTGGGTTAATGGTGCACTAATCACCACGATAGTTCAGTTCAACGTGGATTCTTTGGTAAGCGAAGTCGGAAAGTTAGATCAGTAACATTGGGATAAGGATTGGCTCTAAGGGCTGGGGTGCGCGGGGCGCAGACATTTTAACCGTCTTTTGTGTAGAATTCAGCAAAGCAGGTAAACAATACATGATGGCGTCTCCGGGGAGATCACGTCGACTGTGGGAACTATGCATAGCAGCACTGCAGCTCTGACACAGGTGCCACCAATCTGCAATTAGGCCACACCCTCATTACCTACGGGAGAGAACCACCTGAGGCCTCACAGCCAAGGCTCTCCGTTTATAAAGTGTCAAAGAGACATATTTCATCCAATTACAAACAAAAAAACGTATTTTTTGATGATAATTAAAGGTGGAGGTATTATTATAAATACTTATCCATTCCTGGTACATCTGAACCAATGTGAGCAAATCTTTTCAGAAATGTAGCCTTTCAGCCCCTCAGACAGCAGGCAAATGCGAACCTAATTTTATTTATTTTTTTTTTTTTTTTTTTTGCCAATATGCGGCCTGCATCTGATCTGCAAAAGACAATTTGAACAGCACAAATCCGATTTTTTCAAATCCGATCCCAGCCACTTTTTACATGTGCTCCTTAAATCCAATAAGAATCTTGCAATGCGACCGCTGTCTCATTTATCGGACCTTTAAATTTACATACAAACGCAATAAACGTAACAATTCTGGGTTCCAAGAGGAGTGGCAGGTGGGAAAAAAGCTCCGGGTGTATAAAGTGTTATGTAGACAGTGGAAAGAGACTGAGGTTTTAGAATTTATACATATTTATTATATTACACATTTATTATCAGTGGCACAGCCGCCTTGACGAGATGCCTCCCTGTTTACTTCTGTTACGACAGTGCATGTTACCACCATGTAGATATGCTCATATAATAATGAAAATAAATAAATAATATGTTCATATCTTAAATCTGGGCTGTGTACACTGTTGTTTGAGAATGCACTTTGTGAGAAAAGTGCACGCTGTATCTGCCAAAATAAGTCATATTTTATTGACGAATGCATTTGTACAAGCAGTAAATCATTAAGAGATACCAAGCAGTGTTATTTATTTATTTATTTTTATTACAAATATTTTAATATTTGATGAAGATAGTGGCAATTATTCCAGTATTCGCTTTGCATGACATTATACACTGTCAAATTGTTGCCCTAAAAAAAGACAAATAAAGAAAAGACTCTTTAACTATGCAGTCAACTATCCTGGATGGTTACAAGGTATAAAGTATGAATGGATGGATAGATGTTTGTTTTTTTTTTGTGATAAAAGGAAAATCCTGCACTCTTGTTTTTACTAATGTATCTTTTTAATGATCATTTATAACCAACAAACTGTTTTCATTCTACGGGTATTAAAACACAAAGCTAAGACCATTTTCTTTCATATTTGATAAAGCAAAAACATTAAAAAGATTCTGGTGTTTGCCTCGAACGTAACACGACAGTTGAGAGTTGATTTGCATGACTCACTCACACATGCCAACATGTTAAAGTTTTATAAAAGCCTTGTGAATTAATGTTTAATCCTGGAAATGTTAAGCAGGGAAAGCAATATGTTGAATATGTGGGGCCCCCCAGGCTTGTTGGCAGCCATCTAGCTGAGCCTTGGCCTGTTCACAAATAAGAGAAGGGTAAGAGAAAGCAGGAAAAACAAAACAAAACAAAAAAAACAGAAAAAAATGTCAAGTGAAGACAAAATTATAGGGACAAAAGCTGCGACCGCAGTGCTGCAGTAGCTTCCATCGCCCCTGATGTGTCGCTTGCACATAGCGGTGCTTTTTGGTCACTCCATCACTTCAGTGACGTGATCACCAGGGAACAATGTGTGTGTATGTGTGTGTGTGCAATATTACGTCATTTCAAATCCATACGCTCAGTGCCATTAACGAAATATTACGTCAATTACGTTTTTTCACAGGGATTACTAAAAGACACGCTGGCGGTTCCTCATCAATATCTAAACTGTAATGTGATGTAGTGACCAACTGTGCCCTGAAGGTGGCAGCAGTTCACCTTTAGATGTGAGATTAGCCACTGATGCTACCATTAGCTAAGAAGGAAGAAGCAGGGATGAGGGAGATTATAGTGCTACGGAGTGATATTGTGAAGTATTTAACAGTTCACAGCTCCACATACTAACCCAGAACATGTGTGAACTTTAGTGGATTATTGATTATGTTGCGATCGTGAGATTCAACCATCAACTAACCGGGCCAAACGGGTCATCTTTGCGTGTCGGGAGGAAGAGGAAGTTATGTCAGTGTGACTGACGGGGGAAGCAGTTACAAAATACAGTAAGCAAAACATTCAACTGTGAGCCAAATAGCAAAACAATAGGTGACATGTACAGTAGGTGGTTGCAGCACACCTTTGAATGAGAGATCACCCGTGATGTGCAGAGCTCAGACGGAGAGGAAAGGAGTTTATGAGACAGATGAGAGTCGATGCTGAAGTTCCCAGCAGCTCACACTCGACCAGAGCATGTGTGGACCTGAGTGGATTATTGAGTGTGTGGCGATGGTGAGAAAAAAACGATCAAAAAACGGGGCAAGCGCTGACACTCGGCATGTCCGGAATGAGGAGAAAGTTGCGTGTGCGGAGAATGACGTGGGGGGGGGGGACTTGGAGGAATGCCAAAATACAGTAAGAAATCCATTCAACTCTGACCCAGATAGCAAAATAATAATTTTGCAATAGGGAGGTGCTATCACAGGGAATACTGGGAACAAACTAGAAAATCACTAAGCTAATAGCCCGAGTGGAGTGACCAATGAATTTAATGAGAACAGTGACAAAGTGACAGAGACAAACACAAACAATCTCCGGGGGCCACGTGCAGCTAATCTTGTGCGGCCCCCGAAACAAAATAGTAATTCATGAAGTTGGGAGTTATATATAGCCCAACAAAACGCACAAAACTCCAGTAACACAGAAAATGTCAGCAAAATATCAACAAACGTATACAAAATAACATCAAAAACGCAAAAATATTTTTTTAAATATATACAAAAAAATGATTCATAAAGCACACAAAATGACTACAAAAACAACAACATATACAAATGGCTTTAAAATAGCACAAAATGCCAACAAAATTGCACTAAATGACAACAATGCCACAAAAAAAAAAAAAAACACAGCGACTGGGAAAATCTACGAAATCAATTAAAAAACACACAAAATGTCTAAAAACTAAAAAAGCACCAATAGATCACACAAAAAGAGAACAATGTCAAAACTCTGTTCTTTCCTGTGTTAATGCTTAGATTGGTCTTTATTGTTGTAAATATCTGTATCATATTTGTATTATTTTTGTAAATATCTCATTTGTATATAATTTGTATATTTGTATTATTATTATTATTATTATTATTATTATTATTATTATTATTATTATTATTATTATTATTATTATTATCTATCTTACTTTATTTTTTACTACTGTAATGTGTGTGTAACTGATCCTTATTTTTAACAGTCTTTTACTTAATTATACACTTATTTAATGTTTATTCTTTCTATTGTCTTTGTTTAACGTTTTATTCTTTTATTTGTAAGATTTTTTTCTTAAGTGGCTGTAACAAAAGCAATTTCCCCCAGGGATTAAAAAAGAAATTCTGATTCTGATTCTAAATGCTGACATGAATGTTGATAATGTAGCCCTTGGATCAGACGATCACAAAATATCCACAGAACCCAACAGATACTAAAAAATAAAAGAAAAAATGAAGAAAAAAAAAAAACACGATGTTTAACAGACAAACTTATTCTTCAAACTTCAAGGTTGCGACAAATATCAGCTATATAGTTTACAGAGATTATGGCTTGTGGAGTTCAGTCTTATTATATACTTTGGGAATGCAATAATAACAAGACTACATTTGCTTTTGTAATAAATAGTTGTATCATTACTTTAATTTAATGATAGAAGCATGATCCAAACTGTTGAAAAGATACCTTTTTCTTTTAAATATAAGAAAAGATCCAAGGTTTTTCTTGATTAGGTGCTATATTTTTCTCTAAGTTCTTTGTTTTCATTATTTTGCTCTTATTGAAAGCTTTTCTTTGTCTCATCAAGTTGGTCCGGCCCCTCAGATATCTCTGCCCTCTTTTAATGTGCTGCACTTGTGTTGTGTGGTTCCTCTCGAGCCTCCACTAACTGTAATAAAGAAATCCCATTGTCTCTGTGCCACATCATTTTGTTCATTTGTTACATTGACAGTAGCAATATAATGATTACTTGGAGCTCTTTGCTATTATAGCAACCAACCAGCAATCAAGTTTATTGTCCAAGAAAGACAAAAAAGATCGTCTGGAATGTGGGTATGATACTACCAAGATCAACATTTACCAGTGCAGTGGTGATATTTGAATATATTCAAACTGTTCCCAAACATTATGAGAAATTAGTTTTAATTATGAGTAACTAAAACCCAAAACCAATTTTTTTCTGCTGAAAACAAATGTATTTGGTATAAAGTATGTTATTTATTGATTCTTGTCCAACTCTTGACAATTTAGTTCAAGTATATTTGATTTGGCATATGACTTTTTTTGTAAAAATACAAGCATGCTATTATGAATGATTTTTGTGACTGGCTGAGATGTAGGCCGTTGACATTTTGGAGGCATCTTCAGTGTTACGTTATTAATAAATCAAATTGTTCGAAATATCTATGTTGTTTTTTTTTTCTATAGCTTGATGTACTTTGTATGCGTCAGGGGAAATATACCAATTTCTTAATAGGTATGACAGGTATGTGAGTAATTGTTTCACTCAAGAGCAGACAGTAGTTGGAAACTATAGGAAGCCTTAGATACCACCTTGACATTTCACATCCTGAGGATCAGTGTGCTTACATCTATTGCGTCACATTTATATGATGTTTATTGTTGTTACTTCTGCCAAGGAGGTCATATTTTCACCAGCATTTATTTATTTGTTTGTCTGTTAGAAGAATTATAGGATTTTGACAAATGTTTAACCAAGGATATACCTTACACTATGGAAGATTCCGTAACAGTTTTGGAGAATCAAGATCAATTTAGAAAAAATTGTGCTGTAATTTGATCTTTATGAAAATGCACTCATTGATGTCGAGTTAGTTCCTCAGTTACAGCACCAAGTATCAACCAAATCGGATCCAGATTGTGCACTGAAGAAAGTTCAAATCAAAATGCAGTAAAGCATATTTATGAATGAAGAGTTAGACAGTTGTTTAGGTTAATACCCAGTGACGTGCCGTGACCACTAGGGTTGGGTAGGCACGTTGCAAATCGAGGACACCAATGACAATTTCATGTGTTTCTGCTGTCAAGTGTTAATATAATTCAAATCAATTTTATTTGTATAAAGCAATTTCCAACAGTCATCTCAATGCGCTTATCAAAATAAAAAAATTCATAATGGCTAGAGAACGTAGCAGCAGCGGTCACATGATATGAATTCACTAATGTACTGTGAACTTATGTATAGCATTTAGCATTGCTCGGTTACGTGCAAAGGCAGCTCTCTACACTGCCTTTGCACGTAAATGGTTGTCATCTTGGGGACCTGACTGCGCATGCGCAAACACGTAAAAAAAGACTGTGCAGCAGTTCCAGGAAATAGCGCTGTTTAGTAATTTGAGCTATGAAACGCACAAAATGCGGACACTTTCAAACTTATAGGTACTGTAGGCTACTGGAAATGGAAAAATAAATAATTTATAATTATATATATATATTAAAAAAAAAAAATTATAAATAAAACAAATAATCAAAATATCAATTCACCCTTGGGTAGGCACTGCCTACCTTGCCTACCCTGACGGCATGTCACTGTTAATACCATTAGACATTTCACATCCCGGCCGTGTCCCTGCATGGAGCCCAACTGTGTGTACACCCAAACATTACAACAACGCTGCTCATAAATAACATTATCTTTCCGTGTGTGTGTTTATTAAGCTCTTCGGAACTATGAGTTCGCAATGTCACTGCAGAAAGTGCAGCAAAAAGACTATCTGCAGTGGGTGGAGCTGTCTGAAGGCCTCAGTGACATGAAGTGGGCCAAGAAGCAAACAAAACCCCAGTACTACAGGGATCCCAGTACTACAGAGATCCCCAGTGCCACGAAGCCCAGTACCAGTAACCCCAGTACTACAGGGATCCCCAGTACTACCAGGGACCGGAGCAGGAGCAGGGGGCAGCTGCAGCAGCACAGGGAGAGCCAGATTAACGCAAAGGCAAACTAGGCATGTGCCTAGAGCGGACCCAGACAGAGGGACAAAAATAAATAAATAAAAATAAAAATACAAGTAACCCAGCAGGAAATGCTGACATTAGGTTTTATTTTGCTGGTGTGACTATTTATTTTAATAAAGTAAATGCTGACTGTAGCTTTGAGTTTATAAAATAAGTTTTGGCGTTATCCTTTATTTTATTCACTGTGTGGCTTGTCAGTCAAGGGTGTGCCCTCATTTATTTTGCCCCTATTGGCTGAGTGCAGGAATACTGCATTCTGATTGGTTGCCCTAGGTTAGGTCCCACCCATACCTGTAAGCTGTTGTGTTGAGCGTAGGAGCAGTGTGGCCAACTTGTCGACTTTCTCGCTAAATCTGGCGACTTTTCAGATTTTCTTGGCAACTGTTTTTTTCAAAAGCTACTAGCTACAAATCTAGCTACTTTTCCCGGTGTTGTCTGAGACTGTTCTGATGTTTTTTCAGACTCTGACGTGACGTGAAAACACGTATCGCT
This sequence comes from Gouania willdenowi, assembly GCF_900634775.1. NCBI lineage: Eukaryota > Metazoa > Chordata > Actinopteri > Blenniiformes > Gobiesocidae > Gouania > Gouania willdenowi. Next base: position 7,887,626 of record NC_041050.1, read on the forward strand.
CTGCAGTTACTGTCCTCAACGAGCAGCGGTTGCTGCCGTGAGCCCCTCCCCCATTCCAAAGCACTCACAGGCTGTCAGTCTCACAGGAATTGGCGCTAAATTAAGATTGATTGATTAGTGAAGTTCTTTTGAGATTTATGGCCTCTTTCAATGGAAAAATTATAAAAACAAATTAAACAAGAATCAACAGAAGAAAGTTCATTTGTAGTTCTAAACATACAGTCAATTACAATTACATTAAAATGGCCAAATATGCAAATTAGGCGATGACATCATTGACTTCTAGTGCCTTTTGGGACAGCCAATAGCTACTTTCCTTAATGAGGCGTTGGCAAAACTGCGTAGAAGAAGCTGCAAAGCAGGTGTATGTTATACCTAGAGCTTAATTTGGGCCGGATCAAGATCCCACACCTCCCAGATATTGACCGGCACTTGTTTTATTGGATCCAGAACCTCATTAAAAAAAAATATTTATATACTGTATATATATATATATATAAATTGAATTTTGAAGTATTATATTTGGACAGCTGTCTTTTTTTATAGTTGAAATCACTGGAAATGTCATTGTAAACACATAATTGAATGTAGACACGCTGCAAATGAGAAAGAGGGTGGAAAGTCAAGCCACGCCCCCACACTACGTCTAAGGGTGATTTTGCGTAAAAAATAGTTTCTGTCAGCTCTGAAGACGGTAGAAAATGGCTAAAAACAAGCTTTTTTAAGCCAATAAGTGAAGCTGAGCATGAAGTAAAGGTTGTTTCTGTGGAAATCACAAAGGAGAGCAGCAGTAGCACAGTAGCAAATAGCTTAGCAACTACCAGCACCTGTAGCGATTATGCTAATGCAGGAGAACCCGCCTCTGACAGACCCAGGAGGAGAACTATCCAGTGGACATGAGGTGGACTCAGGACGGACTTAAAATGATCTGCTTCTCTTGGCTTTTGAAAGACAAGGCAGGCCTGGGCTGTTAAATATGTTAAAAAGTTGTCAGGATAAAGACTATTTTGACAAATAAAAGGTAAGCACTGAAGCAAGTATCTGGTTTGGATAAAGCACTTTTGCCGAATACGAGTATTATACGAGTAATACGAGTCAATATCTGTGCTGGGATTGAATGAAAATCCTCATTGGATAGCTGACTGTGTCTGTGTTCTGTGTCAGTCAGTCAGTGCACTCCTCCCCTACACACAGTCTGATTCACTGACAGCTCTCTCTCTCCCACAGTCAATCAGGTTTGCGGGTCTGTTAATGTTTCGGTTTCTTCAGCTTCAGGTTTGTTTTTACTTCAGTTTGCACTTGCTTATTATCCCATAGAGTTCTGATAAACGTGGGTTTGTTCAGACGTGGTGCTTGGTGGAATGCGACTCAGTCTCTTCCTGTCGGAGATTTCTTTTCTTTTTCTTTTTTTAACCGTCAGACGGCTCTAACCAGTTTTTTTTTTTTCACTTCACTGAGTTACGGACACTTTCTTACTGTATTTCATTAAAAAACAATAATAAAGGTAGTAGTGGTATAAATGTTACAAATTAATTAAGCTATACACACACTCTCTCTCCCTTCCCCTCCCTGCCGGCTGTTTTTTTTTTTTTTTTACCACAGAGTGGAAATAAACCACAATAAAAAAAAATGAAAAAAATCATACTGATCATAAAAAAAAAGTTCTAATGAGTACGAAAACTTATATTTTACTTCATAATTGCAGCCACATGTGTTGTATTCATTGTTGCTAAAGTTGGATGGAGCTTGTCAGGCACAGCAACGTTAAGCAGTCACTGGTGGTCGACTCTGTATTTAGGAGTCAGTGATGATTTGCATTGTTTTTTGGCAGTTTAGACGGGGTTTCAGGTGGTTGAGACAATGTTTAATGCAGCCAAGACGGAAGAGGGAGGGCGGTATTAAATAAATGAATTTATTTTATTGCACAATTGTGACCATCACCAGCCCTCCCTAAGGAAGGGTAAGAAATGTCATGTCAATTCTGTTCATTTGATTCTGTCCACGATTCCATTAATGTGGATTTTATAGGGCCCTATACTAAATTTGTGTAATCAGGGGAAAAAAAAATATATATAAATAAATATATATATATTGATATTTGGCGCCAGTAAATCGATAACGTACCACTAGTTGAAACCTTAATATTTTGGCACACCCTGAGCGGGGGCGACGCAGAAGTTTCTGCTAGTGTTAGCAGAGGCCGAGCAAGGCCCGGAGACGCCGCTTGAAGACAGATCGATGGAGGGGGGCCCCAAAAATGCAGTCTGGCTAGTGTAGTCCATTTATTTAATCTGGCTCTGAGCACAGGGAGGGAATCACAGGGCTAAATCCCTGATGCTCTGCTAAAATGAGTCCCTTTTCCTTTACTTTGGGAGAATTTAAAAAAGGATAGAAAAAGCTGTCCTTTTCAAAGCAGTGTCAGCACTGACTCGTAGGTTACAGATGTGAAAATCTCCAACAGTCTTACTTTAGTATCCCATCATTACTTTTTCAGTTCATTTTAATGCGTTAGAAGAGCAACAGAATATTACGATGGCTGAGAAATGCAAAATACTACAACAAATATAGATTTTTGAGCAAAACACTTCTACAAAAGCCACAACAAATTAATTTTTTTTAAAACAAATTTACCTAATTAGCTAAATAAAAATGTAAAATAGCCAAACACATTGCACATTGTATGTAAAAGTGTTTTGCATAATTGCAGAGAGAAAGTAGAATAAATAGATAAGTAAATAAACAACATTTGTGATTGGTGGGATCAAAAAACACGAGCTCATCAAGAGATAAAGACATACACATTATGAGAGCAGGAATACATTTTACATTTAACAGTAGTCTTAATTAGATGTTTTACATTTAGAAATCCAATGATCAGTCATTGTAGTTTGTTAAAGATGACATTTACTGCTGATTTAAAGTAATACAAATTCCGTACAAGATTATCGATTGATCAGTTATTGCTTATTTCATTTATTTGGTATGTGTATATGAGTTGTTTAATGTGTATTAAGTTTAATATTTAAAATAGAATTCAGACTTTTTATTTGTTAATTATTAAAGTTTTTTGCATTTTGATCAAACTGTTTTAGGCATAATTTGACTGTCCCTGAGGTTATTTATATCTCTACAGCTTCTGTTGTTGTTAGATTTAGAAATCAGATATTTTGAAACTTTGTCCTTGTCCCTGTAAACTCTAACAAGTTAACCTGACTGAGGATATGTTTTAATAAAATGATTTGTTGAATATAGGAACATAAAATTTGTAAAAGTTAGAAAGCCTCGGCCGCCAGACTGCAGTCGCATTGCAAAAAAATCGGATACGATTTAGGACCACATATGAAATTGACATGGATCGAATTTGAAAACAATTGTAATTCTGTTATCCAGACCATCTTTAACTGATCGGGTACAGGTCGCATTTGCCTGCAGTGTAAACATAGCCAAAGGATGCACAGATACCACTTCTTCCAAAACCAATACAATTCCGATACTTGGGTATGTATACTTGCCGGGAAAATATTTTTTGTAAGAAAAGGTTCCTTTTCTTAGGCAGCAAATCGCTAAAAAAAAACAACAGAAATGACAGGACACGATTCAAAGTCATTGGATGCATTGGGTATTGGATAACTTTAACAAATATGAGCATATTGATGCAGTATCGGCCCATTACCAGTATTATTAATATCGGTGCATCACTAGTATTGACTATTAGTTGAGGCCAATGCTGAGAAAGTGTCTTGACTAGAGATAAAACCACATTGTCTGAGACATACATGATATTTTGAGTTACCTGCTCTTAGTCTTCATATTCCACCAGTACTGTGAGCCTCTCTTATCTGTGTTTATGTGATCCAGTTACTGCTCAATGCTCCTCCTTTTTTTGAGATCGTGTGTCCCCCCCCCACTGTGTTCTTAAACAAAAGATATCCCTTTGCATCCCCAGAATAGTACCTTTATGCGTCCATCTCTGCCTTGTTTTGTCCCTTTATTCCTCAGTTTCATTGTCTCCCCACAGTGAGTTTCAGCACTCCAAACAGATCAGGAGGGGAAAAAAAAAACCTGGAATTAAAACAAGAAGACTGTTTTTCATTGAACTGAAATCAAGCTTTTGATGGATTCTTGTTCTCTCTCTGTTTGTGCCACCTTGACTTTTTTTCATGGCTACAGATATCAGCTTCAGAAATACTGTGAAAACAATTGGGAGATGTTCTCCAGCTTCCAGCTTGTTTGACCTCAGAATGCTATTTAAACACACAATGCATGAATTCTCCAAATAGAGAGATTTAAACTGATTTTTTTTCCCACTTTTTTTTGTTGTTGCTCAGATCAGTGCTTCTGAAGTGATATTGAGCCCTTAAGAGGATTATGACAATGATGCTCCATTTTCCATCTGCTCGATAAACCATTTAACATCAGGGTTACTCAACTAAATATAGTGCTTAAAGTCTGTTAGCAAGGCTTTTTTGTCCTGGCTCTTCCTGATGAAATTAAGGATAAAATTCATAAGAGAAAAGTGAAATCTTCTCATTGCTGTGTGAAGAATGGGAGAGGAGATGTGATTTGTTGACATGGCTGTCGGATTAACGGTTCCAGCTCTGGTTGAAAGGAGCTCAAGCGTCTACTGTGTTTTCTGTTGACGATCAATGCAACATGACACAGCTACGTCACCACAATGGCCATTTCCCACTCCTCTTTAACGCTCCTATTTTCCTCAAAAATTTATTAACACATACACTTTGTTTATTAAGACAGAAATAACCCCTTGATAATGAAACCTTGACCTGTTCTCTAGCGCCACCATCAGGCCAAACTTCTAAATTACAAATAATTTATCTTCATCAAGTTTTCATCCAAATCTTCGCAAATTTACTGACAACATTAATCACCACAAGAGTATGAACCCTATTGGTTATGGTGATGATGTGACCTTTCCTGCAGCGCCACTATTAGTTTTAGAAAAAATCTTTCATCCAAATCTTTTCTAATTTAGGGTGATCATTCATGACTCTCACAGAATGAACCATATTGATTGATGCTGGTGACCCAACAGGAGGGTTAAGGCCAAGACACTGTATTCCAACATGGTTAACTCTGCATTTCTTCTGTACTCTGCTTCTTCCTATAGATTAGACATGATTCTTATTGAAGTTTATTTTCACATGTATTTTCAAATATCAGCTCTTCAAACTCAAGGACACCATTAGCAGCTTGTTTGTGTCTTTCTGCCTATACACTATGTATAGCAGCTGATTGTATGGCTCCAAAAAATGAAAGGAAGGAGTGGGGCCGTAAACTGACAGATGGACAAAACAAAACAAAAAAAAGAAAGATTTTGCATTGACCCTCAAGATAGTAATTCAAATCCTGGGGTTCTGCCTTTGGGGGGAAATTGGTTGAAATTCTCATTGCACTGCAGACAGTTATTATGAGGCTTTGTTCAAATAAAAAGGCCTGTAAAATGACATCATCGGCTCAGGGACGCTTCATCCTCTCACACTCAAGAAATATTCTACATTATCTATTGTTCTCACTTCAATTATTTAGGAATTCTAAGTCAAACAGAGAGAAGAAATGAATCTGTTCATACTACGTACCGCAGCTATGTCTTTGATAACACATCCCCACTGGTCAAATGCAATTGTAGGGTGGAAAGGGTTTTAAAAATGATTATATTAATTGTCATTACTATTACATTAATATTTGCCCAAGTGCCATCCAGTGAGTTCAAGTGTCCTAGATCACTTATGAGTTATTAATACCTTGTCCTTCAGGGTGTGAATTCTTGTCAAACTATTTACTCTTCTATAGCAAAGCAATATTATTACAATAACCACAGACAAATAGTTAAAGCTGCAATATGTAGAACCGTGAGGAGCTCCACGCTCCCCCTCCCCTCCTGAATACTCACTGGTCTTCTTGGGAAAGCTTGCGTGCACGCGCACAACTGTGGAGCTCTTTATGTATGAAAGTCAGACCACAGTGTTGTTCACAAGCCACACTGCTGAGTGAGGTCTCCAGCTGGCCTTTGAACACCGGCTGATCAGTTGCATCTTTATCTTCTGACTTTATCTTGTGTTATTGGAGAGTTTTCTGATGTTTGGGAGACATGAGAGCATGTATCATGCACTGCTGTGAAGACAGGAAGAGGCTCAAAGCTGCTCCACACACACAAGCAGCCGATCTCAGCTGATCAGAGCGGACAGACTCCACACAGCAAATGAATTGTCTGTTCTGTCTTCACCTCAGATTTCTCTGAGTTTTACAAGCTACTTAAATGGTAAATGGTAAATGGACTTGATCAATATAGTGCTTTATCCCTACACTAAGTAGTCTCAAAGCGCTTTACAATATCAGCTCATTCACCCATTCACACACCAGTGGGACTGAGCTATTCATCCCATCTGTTATCACCATCTCTCTCTGACTCGGGCCAGACTCTGCACGGACTGAAAGCGGATTGCTCGCAGTCCGCGGCACACCGAGTCAGAGGAACCTCCGCGGACGCTGTTCCTCCTGACCACGTTTCTGCCTTTATTCTGTTGCTTCTCCACCTCTGTCTTCCTTTTGCTGTGCCAAAAGCCATGTTAGAGATTTCAGCTTATAAAGCCATGGGACTGTCCCTACTCTCAGATCATGAATGCGCATTGACTATTGACGAACAGCTCGAGCAGCCAATAGAAATGCTTAAAACAGCTCATGTGATCGCCCTGTTGGTATAAAGAGCTCCTGTATTTCTAAAGCTCATTTACAGAGCCAGGAGAAAGAGAATAGATTCACTGTCCACTCAGAACACTTTTGATTACAATATGCTCAAAGATAATTATGGATTTTTGACCAAATAATGCCAAAAAAATTATATGTTGCAGCTTTAAGTTTAAACAGTGTTATTTTGACAGCAAATTTTGATTTAGTTTTAGTCAGTCATTTGACTAAAATGCAACTTAGTTTTGGTCAAAATGTAGTCATCCAGATTATAGTCTAGTTTTAGTAAACTATCTGTTACATATATTGTCAACTAAAATATACAGCAAAATAGTTTATGCATTTTTTTTTGTGTACCTAATGGTACAAAAGTTTGTAAATACACAGACAGATTTTATATGATAAATGCGTAAGAACACATGAGGTGTCCTATGTCCAAAAGCACAATTAGCTCAATTCCTATTGGATCATTTACCGGCTATACAGAGTAGTTACATTTTCATAAATGTAGAAATATCAGAAATATCAATATATAATTTGATATAGTTTTCGTTGACATGTATTATTTTTTACAAGTCATATTCCTTATTGTCACTTACTGTAGAAAAATGTAGCCAATGAAAACTATGACCAACATTTTCAACAAAATTAACACAAGTCAGATGGTTTATGATTTAAGTACGGTAGATTTTTACTCACTGCTTTTGTCAAATGGGGCTGTTGTGTTTTTGTTGTTGTTTTTATCAGAGGTAGTGAAACCAATGCGAGGCCATCTCTTTATTAACAAGTGTCAGATTTTTCTATTTCAAGTAATACGTGCACACAAACAGTGTAACAAGCCCACCCATATATGGGACATTATTGTTTTATTCAGCACAGATGTTTTATTTTGCCCTGTCTTTAAAAGCTCTGAAGAAACCCTGAACTCAAAGCTTAATTAAGGTTTCCATCTGGAGCATCTCAACGCATAACTATGTTTTAAAGTCTCACCAACACTTCTTTGAGGCTTCAAAAGACCTTGATTTGGTGGCAGATATAAAAAGCATGTCTAAAGGTGAAAATAGGGATGATCGTATAAAAGCTGCAGCCGCGTTGAAATCAACAAATGAGGCAGTTTATGCAACAACCATCCCTCACATCTCCTCTTGTTTGAAAATTTCAAGAGACGGCACTGAAATTAATGAAGTGTTTTATCTTTTCCCACATTCAATCAGTCGACCTATGGAGTTGATAAAACTGTCGATGATAAAAATTTCTCTCACAGTGACTGAAATTTATTTCACATGGTTATTTTCCGTGCATCATGTCCTCTCGTTTTTAGTGCAACTGCATTGGAATGCGGGTCGAATATGGAGACGTCTGTGAAGCAATCACTGTGTCGATGTAATAATGGTGCATATGAGTTATGTGTCTGGAGAAAACAGAATGACAGACACCCCCCCCCCCCCCCCCCCCCTTATATATTCTTCCCTCCATCTGTGCGACATTGCACTCTGGAAAAATTAGCAAGGTTTTGTGTTTCATTTGCTGCTTCTCTGGGCATCTCCAACTGTCAATGGTTTTCTTGGCATCTCCAATCACCGTTCATATATCTTTACTTTATTTAATGTAATTCACAATAATTAGGAATCAAAATAACTTTAAATACTAAAAAGATTTTCTTTCACAATGGTGTGTGTGTAAGGTTTATTCAAGTCTTCCAACTATTAAGAGTGAATGCAAGTGCTTGCTTGCCCTTGTCTTTTATTGCTATTAATGGGCTTAAAGCTGCAGTTTGGAAATTTTTTTTTGGTATCATTTGTTCAAAAATCCATAATCATCTTTGAGCATATTGTAATCCAAAGTGTTCTGAGTGGACAGTGAATCTCTTCTCCTTCTCCTGGCTCTGTAAATGACATTTATAAATCTAGGAGCATGATGATCTTGGAATCTGGATGTCAGCCAATCAGAGAGCTTTCTACAAACACGTGTACATGAGCTGTTTTGGGCGTTGCTATTGGCTCCTTGACTGAAGTCAAGCACTTTCACGTAGCCTCGGTAGTAACAGTGTAAGGACGGACGTCCAAGCAGAAGGCTCCATCGCAGCGTTAGACACAACAGGGACACAAATCAAGCGGAAAAAGGCAGACCGAGGTGGAGAAGAAACAGTTTAAAGGCACAAACATACTCGGGAGGAACGGACCGCTTTGTGTCCTCATGGATTCCTGTGACTGAGTGATAACAGATGGGATAAATTGTGTGTAAACCTAAGAGAAGCTTATTTAGAGTGAATTCATTCAGCAGTCTGGATGCAGAGTGATGGTTGTTCACTTTCAATGGAACTCAAACAAGTCAAAAATAAGAGCTTTGTATTAAGGATCTACTTGATAGTGGTTTATATTATTTCCTCACATTTACCACTTTATTGCCTTTTAAATTTTGAATGAAAATGACAAGAATTTAATTTGGGTAATTCATCAAATGTCAATACATTTTCAGTTATTTTTAGGGGTTTAGGCCTTATTGCCTCCCCTGTATGACTTACAGTCCCATATAGTTCACTACAGTAAAGATGATCTAGATATACATTGATTCCTTTCAAGGACCAGTTAATGCATGCCAAAAGCCTAAATATCTCTGAAATGTATTATTCATAAATACAGCTGCTCATCTTATGATCTTATGTGTTGATTATTTCACATCATATTACAGTATTGGGTTTATGTTAACAGCAACTGAGAAACGCTCATGTCAGAGACTGTTATTTATAGCTGGGAGCTACCTTTAATTGTGCATGTTTATGTGGTATTTTCCGTTAAGGGTAAGGTTCTGTTTTAGAATTTACCTTGTGATTTTACTTGCAGTGACATTAATCCCCATAAACACAGACCTTGAGAGAGAATCGGGAGCGCGGAGCTGAAGGACAATTTGTCTTAGCTGGAAAACCTGAAAAGGTCCTGTGATTTTGATTTTTCCTGACAGCTTAAGATGCCAAGTCTTTACCAAAGCGGCAAATGTCAGCATTATTCTGGCTACTTAAAAGGGAGAAATAATTAAGCAGAATTGCAAAAAAGCTTCACTGGGCAGATAGGTCACATCCTGTTGATCTCTTGTCATGTAGAAAAATGTTGCTTAATCAGGTAAAGAGCATTGTAGGGTTTGGGGTAGATGGAAGTAGGTTTTTTTTACCATGTGGTTTGTTCTGGTTGGTTTTTCATTGTTATATAAATTAGACTTTGTTATTAATTTTGGTTCTGTGGCATGGAGACGTCATTCATGTCTTGTCTGTGGACAATCCTGTGTTCAAACTGAATTTTGGTTACTTTTTCAGTGTGAGCGGGTCTTGTTTTATTTAGGTAATAGGTATATTTTATTTTCTAGTTTGTCATGGGCAAAAGCAAGCCAAGGCCAATTTATTTGTATGGCATGTTTCATACACAATGCAATTCAAAGGGCTTTACATGATTAAAGAGTTTGAAAATCAACAATGAAAACATTAAATCGGCAGTAAAATTATTAAATATATCCCTCTCAGTCATTAGCAGTAGAAAAAAGAAGACCTTTTAACTTGGGTTTAAACATGTTCACATTGGATGCTGACTTCAGCTCTGCTGCAGCATAAAAGTTGATAAATGGTTATTAAATCCATACCATTATGTTTAATACTTTAGTCTTCATCTGTAACAGATTTAGGCTTCTATTTTTTATGTCGTTTTTTTTTCATGCATTGGGGTTTGTGATACGTAGTTGTTCACATGTATACGTAGTTTAAAGGCTGCATGATGACTGCCCACATTGAGTTGGTTTCTTTACACAATCAAATCCATTGATTGTGTAAAGAGACAAGAAGACAATAAAAGCCGATTAATTCAAGTGTACATCAAGTAGTAGTTGGTTCAGACAATAAAAACGTTGTTTTTGAGTGAGCATCTCAGCGTGTGGATGTTTCAAAATAAGTTTAGGTATTTGTTGCATCCGACTTTGCAAGCTGTTGACGTCATCCTCCGATTAATGAAACTGAATATCCATCGTCTGTGATCAAAAACGTATTGTAGTGGTGGTGCAAAACGTGTTATTAAAAGAAAAAAGCAAAAGTAAAAATACATTTCTTGTCGTTTGGACTAAAGCAGAGGAAAACAGACTCTTTTATGTTTTGATACCTAAATGACAGCTTTCATATGTTTGGTTTACTTTGGACACTTCTGTCCAGAACTTCTCACATTACACTTTAGCACAGAAACATCAATGACGTTAAGTGCCAGGTCTGAATTTTAAACAATACAACACAGTTGTAAAATCAAAATCTTTCAGATTTAGCTGAACAGTTAAAGCTCAAAGGGTTAGGGATGTGTGATGTAAGATTCTTTCTCGTAAAAAAAAAAAAAAAAACAAGTCATAATGTGAAGTAAAGCCAAAGGAGGGGCTAAGGCAATAAAATTCACAGCAAGAAATCACTCAGCCTTCCTAAATTTGCCTCCAGGCAACCAGCTTGCTTAATAGGAGAGAAGAAGCATTACCTTTAAAAAATCCTCTTAAAACCTTTGTGGATATTCACTAAAATGAAACTTTCTTATTCTGCTGACATGAGGAGCGATGAAAAGAAGAAACACTTTACAGACAAAATGCCAAATAAATATGAGAGGTAGGAAGTCAACAAAGCCTCCGACAAAAAGGCGAGAACAAAACAACTAAATCTCGACTCCCACATCCTGTAATTACATTGCTGTTATTTAAATGTCACTCTACAACTGGCTACCCGATACATTTGCAATGTGTAAATGCATGTGAGTTTTGTACACACATGGCTGGGATAGGGCTGGGATAGTCTGAGAGTATATGTGCTATAGCGGGTGGGATGGGGGGAGTTGGAGAGCGCTCTCGTCTCTGTCTCTCTGTTGATATACGCACAAAACAAGGTTAATTACTTTTCTGACCTTTTCCGGAAGCTTAAAGAAATATTCCAACCGTTGCCTGAGTAGATAACGCAACCAGAGATGCTGAGTCAATGGGCAACAGTGAGAAGATTAAACACTGCTGAATCTATTTAATGTTACCTTATTTACCTTTGCCAATACTTGTTTCATGTTTTAATAAAAACGTTCAGCATCCCGTGCTATTGGTACGGTTAGTTAGTGAGTAGCGTCTTAGGGTTAGGGTTATGTTATATCCCAATATCGCAACAATTTTTAGGGTTAGGTTTAGGGTAAGGTTTAGTCTTAGTCACGCGACCTATACTGGCCATTAACTGACCTATCACATGACCTAAACTGGCCAAATAGGAGCGCTGCATACGGATAGAATGTTCTTATATTGATAAGGCAACTGTACTAATAGCCACTACCTATTTTATAGCAGCTTAAGCAACTACCAGCCAAACACAGACTACATGGGCTGTGTTGGAAATGTCATAATAACGTACTACTCATACTAAATCTGACGTCAAAATTAGTATGTAGTGCGCTCACATTTGATAGTATGCATAGAGTGAGTATGCAAGATATACCCGGATGTATAATATATCGGGACATTTTGGAAGTATGCACGGTTGCCACACTAGTCATACTTAATCGGCCCATAATGCTTTGCGAGCGGATCGTAAAATTGTCTTAGAATCGTCTTCAAGCAAAAAAATCAAACATTCCCCTTCTCAAAATAAAAGCATCTCTTCTTGTCTTCCATTAGTTTTTTAACGCTTTTGTAAATAGGGCTCTTGTTTTGAAGTTAACTGGAAGTTTTGTCAGTAGCACAATGGCAGGTTTCCGAAAATCTCCAAAATATCGGCATGAAATGTGTTTCTGCAAGTTTTATGGATCAAATGACCACATGTTGATATTGTGAGACACTTTCTCACTTACAATGTTTTCAGAACTTTCAAAGGTGGAGAATCAACTGACGTATTATCCTCAGTGTGCTTCAGCTTTTTGTCATCGTCGGCTCGAAATGCATCTTGGGAAACTTGGAAGTGTACGTCAGTGGGAACAGTCACCATCCTAATCATGCTAATACTATATAGCATACAGTATATACTCATTGAGTGTGAAGTAAGTTAGTATGCAATTTCGAACAGTAGTGCTCGGCAGTGTGGGCTTTTATGACTAAGTAAAATAAAGATCCGCCATTATTTTGTCGCAACTTTCAGTCTATGAAAACAAGATGAATTGTATTGGGAGGTCACTTTGGCAGAGTTTTTTGGGGCAAACAAAAAATCTTGGTAAGAATGAAATAAAAACCCTTATGCATCGATCTACAGGACTCCACATCCCACAATGCAAAAAGTTTTTGCCTTGGAGATCGAAGCAAACTTTCAAGCAGCAATTTCAGGCTTTCGCATTGGTTTTTTTTGAGTAAATGATCATCAATTTATTAATCTATATCTTAGTCTGAACATAAAAAATATTGTCTACAGCAGTTTTAAGCCAAACAAGGTCACATTTTAAGCGACAAGCTGCATTTTTGTTAAGGGAGAATTCTTTTATTTCAACACAGAATTCATTTCGGTGCTCCAATGTCTTCTGAAGTCAGTCGATTCTACAATTCATTATACAAAAAAGAACCTTCAACAGCCTCCAGCACTTTAGGTCATTACATGTAATGAAGGTTTGATAGTGGACCTGCTTGATGAGGCGGTGTGTTATCATTCCTGCATGTCTGAACCTTGCATGAAAGGAAGCTGAAATATAAAAGCAGCTATTTTAGGTGCATGGATGTGACCACACCATCCTTCCATACATCATTTCTCAAACTTTTTTGGCTCAAGCACCCCTTTTCACTAACGATTGAATCCAAGTACCCCCTTTGTCCAAGTACAACTTTTTTCTCAGAATTCTGTGGAAAAATAACTATACATAATGATGGAGAGAATTAGTCAATCAATCAATCTTTTATTTGTATAGCGCCAAATCATAACCAATGGTATCTCAAGACACTTTACAGTAGAGCAGTCTTAAGGACGGACTCTTCATTTGATGGATACACACATCTGCATATATACGTATATATACATACATATGTATCCCACACCCAACATGAATTCATCATGGCGGCAAGGAAAACCTTCTGTTAAGCAGCAGGAACCTTGTGTGGACCCCATTCCTATGATGAACAGCCATCCACGTTATGCTGTGTTGATGTGTGTGATGATAATTTTAAAGAATCTCATTTTGTAAATAAGTGGAATAAAACAGTATTCAGTACCTCCTGAATAGGGAGCGCAAAGCGGCGCAAATAATAAAGCTGTAAGGTTATATTTTTCCCTCCGTTTATCTGTTAGTCAATCTGTCAGTCTGATCGCAAGATAACTTGAAAAGTTATGAACTGAGTTGGATGATATATTCAAGATCATTGATAAATGGGACAAGGTGATTAAATTTTAGTGATGCTCTGGCTATCAAAAAAAAATATATAGATTTTTTCAGTTCACGTTATCAAGATAATTTCTGTCATCAATTTGTGTGTTTTTTTTTATGTCATGCTGTGTATTTTTTTTGTTTGTTCTTTTTATTATTCAGTATATTTTTCTCTTATTTTGTGTGTTTCTGTTGTCGTTTTTGTGTGCTGTTGCTATCATTTAAATTCTTTTCTCTTAGTGTTGTTTTGTGTGTTTTTGATCATTTTGTGTATTTTGTTGTTTGTTCTTTTTATTCTTCCATATTGTTTCTCTTATTTTGTGTGTTTTTGTTGTCGTTTTGTGATTTGCTGGTAATATTTAGTATGATTATTGTTTTTAACAAAAAATAAGCATTATAAACCCTTTTATTTTTAATGCTTTTATTTGTTAATTTCCCTCTCTCTCTCTCAAGTGCCCCCTGTAGTGCCATCTCATACCCCGAGGGATACATGTACCCCATTTGAGAAACACTGATTTTGAGCAACCAAAAGCAGCACAAATTGTAATTTTGACTGAAAAAGCTGCTAAATTATCTAAACAGCAGGCTGAATGCTTCACTCCAGTAGAACACAATGGGATATTTACAGGCAAATGGGGTTGTGTGACATCATTACTCACTTGATTTCAAGATTGCGGAACACAGCTTTAAAAACGGGAAAGTAGTCCCATTTTTTTTTTTTAAAGTTAATAAAACGAATATGGTGCTAAATAATGCATTTTGTTCGGCATAGACCTAATATGGACCTTTCAAAAATTTTATGCCACATTTTTAAAAACAGTGGGGGATCCCTTTAAAGACACTAATATGGTCAGTGTGCCTCACAATGCTCCCACCTTTGCCTTTCTGCTATGCATTCATCTGTCCTGATGGATAATCTGTGTTGGCAGGCACCCTCGATCTTCCTGAGCTTCATTTGATCGTCACTATAAACAAACTCAAAACAATTAATAGAAATATGAAGGTTGACAAAATAATTAACTGGGCTACCGGGTCTCCTGTCAAGGGTGGGGCGGGGGGGATGGGGGGGGGGGGATTGGTGTTTATATGAAAGCAGGTCAAAAACAATCATTTGGGTCGTTGAGCAAGTAAATATATTAATTGCGTGAATATGTTTTGCAGAATGAAAAATGGTTTTCACAGAGGAGAAGAACGTCAGTCGTAATACCCCATCCCTAAACACACACAGCTCATAAAAATAAACTCAGTAATTTATCTCTGATTATTCAACAAGCTGTAAAGAGTCACTGCTCAGTAAAATCAGCCAGTCTCAGTGGTCTGACCGTTTGTTAGCAGCTTAGAATCTATTGTTGAGAGTGTTTCTCGGTTTAGAAACAGAGCCCACGGCTACACATTCCTCAGGTGAACTCAGAACACATCAGCTTTGAACGTTCCTTATTTTTTTCTAATATTGCTTTAGGCTTTAGATAATGAGAATGTAAAAAAAAAAAAAAAAGATCTTTTTTTTTTTTTTAAAGCTGAAATCTTTAGTTAATTACATCAATGTGAAGTATTTAAACGTAGGTCAAGTGGTGTGATGATCTGTCACTGCAAGCCAAGAGCAAAAGCCGTACATTAAAAATGAACTTAGATGATAAAAAAACACATCTTCTCCCAAAGTGGTTGTTTATGTATACAGACGCACAAACACAAGATGAGTAACTCAGATGCAGCATGCTGAGATTAAAGCTGGATATTTATGTGTGTTACCCAGAGGTGAGAGTCAATGGGGGGCAGCTTTTAGCAGCTGCATGTTTAAGTATCAGTTTGTCCCTTTGCTGCTACTGGATAAAAGCACAGCAGATAAAATGAGGGAGCATCAACTCCAGCAGCGTCTGTTCTCCAGTTACAGAAAAAAAAGTACGCTAGGTTTTATATATATGCATACGTATAAATACAGGCTGGTTCGTGAGGATGGGATGCAAAATGTTGTCTCCACACTGGCTACGTTTACATGAGAGCTTCAATTCCCTTTTAATACAGAATGAAAATTAAATCCTCTTTACACTGAGCTTGTAAACACCTAATTCCGAATGAAAATGAATATTCCAAATTAAATTTGAATCCAAATTAAGTGGCCGGTTTATATAGATTTTCATTCTGAATGGAACAATTACTTAATCTTGTATATATTTAATTCCGCTTTAAATTAATTTCAGTCGTTCTGTGCATCCTTGTCCTGTCGCAATGACGCGCTGGTGACAACATCCAGGATGGCCGCTTAAAAGCAAATGATGGACTCAAGTTGAGACTATTTATTTAAAGGTTCCATGTCATGCTATTTTTCACCATCATCTCCATTTGTTCTAAGAATCCCAAAAACATAGTATTTGAGGTTTATTTTCCCAAACTCACCTGTTTTCCAGAGTTTCAGCCTCTGAAAAGTCACTTTCTGAGCAACTCTACACAAACAGGGGCCTACTTATGCATATTTATGAGTGGGCGTGTCTATAGACGAGACACTGACTTCCTCCTCCCCGCACGGTGACGTAGGGCCAGAGGACGGCACGCCCTCCTCCCACCCACTCCGTAGCCTAGCTCATGCTGCTTTATAATACACTAGACAGTGTGGG
The DNA here is from genome assembly GCF_900634775.1 of Gouania willdenowi. Taxonomy (NCBI): domain Eukaryota; kingdom Metazoa; phylum Chordata; class Actinopteri; order Blenniiformes; family Gobiesocidae; genus Gouania; species Gouania willdenowi. Next base: position 7,904,268 of record NC_041050.1, read on the forward strand.
GGCGGGGCGTTCACCGGTACATACATAGACTGTAGAAAATACATACATAGCACTGTGCGAAGGACGCTGAAATGCTCACCTTCGTGGGCGTGTCTGTTTACATGTCAATCATGGCAGAGAGCTTCCTGGAGGCGCGGCTTCTCCAGCTCAGTGTCGCGTCAAATTCATCATCAATTTACAAAAAAAGCAACAGAGAGAGGGACAAAGGAGAGTTGACTCAGAGAATAACTCTGACAAAGATAGTTGGTCTCAGGTGTAGTGAGGTAACTAATTGTCCTTTTGCTTTATATTTGAGCAAGTGGCTGGAACCAAGAATCCTTCTGTGACACACTGGTGAGCAGTGCTGCTTTTCTGTGCAGTTTGTTGGTTCTAGTCCCCCTGGTGGCCCCCAAAACTTTTCCTCCTTCCTATCCAGGGGTGTTTACAATGCTCTGTGCCCAAATTTACTGTGGGATAGGCTCCAGCATTCTGTGCCACCCAGTACACACAAGGGTGTCAAGAAAGCTGTTGCGTTAAAGTGAGGAATTGATTAAAGTCAATGTGAAACTTTAAATTAGACATACTTTTCATTTTTTTGATGATTTCTCTTTGTTTTGCTCTTTGTAAGTTCTATCTCAAAGAAGCCCTGTAGTTACAGATTAGCATTACCATGTGTTAACTCTCCTCTAATAGGATGGATGGATTAATATCACGTATTAAGATTTGAAGCCTGATTACAGGTCAAAATTAATTTAGAGATGGTTTGGTCATATATGTGGTAATAGGTATATTACCAGGTAGACAAGAAGAGGAAGGCCAGTGAGGGGGCGGATGGATGCAGTGGGGGGGGGGCATGGAAGGCAAGGACACAAAGGACTTTGATTAAATTTTGAAAAATTAAGATTTTAATACTAGAGTAGCTCATGGTGGTTTTGTATGCACTTAAATGTCCAGACAAAATAGGTGAAATGGCCACGCCCCTTCTTAAGCAAAGTACTACCACCCACCATTACTGTGTCACTCAAAATGTGTGCAATGACCACATTATGGGGGGTTATTAATACATTTTAATGTCCAAAAGTCAATGTTTTTAATAGATATTTGCCAAAAACTGATTTCAAAATGTTTCAGACTTAAATTATGTAACATGATTTATGCTTCTTTGATTCATTTACTTGATTCACAAAGAGTTAAATGACTTGATTTCTGAACAGTCTAGGTGAGCAATAATCTGCAAATTGCAAAAAAATCATTGGCCCGGTGCCAAATCCTGTCCTTTAGAACAGTGGTTCCCAATCTTCTTTGTCCCATGTACCCCCCTTTGCATGTTTGTCATATCACGTGTACCCCTTCATATCATAGCTATTTGTGAAATAGCGGGCTCTCTTAAACCCCTAACCGCGTGAACGTTGAACATTAATCTAAAAATTCAAAACAATTAGTGGAATTTAAGGTGGAACTTTTTTTTTTCTCAAAAAATATCAATGCAACTTTCATGTAATTACTTCAAAAGAATGTAAATACAGTCTCCTCTGTAAAATGTAGCTAATTATTGTCTCCTATTGTCATAAGTGTGATAAAACAGCCTCTACAGCATAAAATAATCCTGTTTCAATAAATTACAAGAAAATATCATATTTTATTGAACAATAGTATTGTTAGCTTGTGGTGAATGTGTCCAAAAGCCTGAAAAGCCTGAAAGGGAACTAAGAGCATTTTCTGATTCTTTTTGAATTAATTGTTCAATCTTTTCAAGTACCCCCTGCAATGTGCTTCTGTACCCCTAGGTGTACCCCTGTTTGGGAACACCTGCTTCAGAACATCTAATTTGGCCCACAGAAGAAAGTAAAACTTATAGAGAAAACATGAATTATTGTGTAAATTACCAAATAGTTCAGCTGTAGATATCTCAAATTTACAAATTCAATTAAACTCCAAAATTTTTTGGGGGGCTCAAAGTGTTCCCATGCAATTTCCAACAAATAATTCCACAACAATTGATAACAAAATTAAGATCCTGCAGGAAGTGATATTGAAAACTAGAACACAGTGATGTTAAAATTGCTCTTTTTACCCCACCTAAAATCTGGGGCCCACTTAAGATCAAACTGGTCCGTATTTGGCCCCTGCTTTTATGACCAATAGGGTATAAAAGACTTAAAAATATTTCCAATTCATTAAAAGATGCGAGTGAGTATACTACTGCAAAAAGCAGCACTTTATTTTAACTCCGTGGTTCTAAATAGTGTTGGTTTGTGAATTCATCCGCCCTCTTATCTCCAGCCGTGTGGGTGTTGCACATGGAAGTGGTTCTCTGTAGCACCCAGTCAACCGTCTCATCTCGCTCTGTCCATGGTCCTGATTTCCACTCTGAGAGCCTGCTGGCTATTGAACGTCACATCACACACAGACACACCAATGTTCACACAGTGCCTGACACACACAAACTAGCAGGATAACACACCCTTCAGGACAGGGACTGAATGGTCTTCCTGCTGTTGATAAGAGGAAAATTTCCAGCTGAACGTGATTTCGTGAGATTATCCCTCCTTTAATAAAAAGCACAAAGTCCCTCGGGCTGACAGCAATTCCTGATCAATAGCGGAGATTAAACTCTAAAGTGCTCACTAACTCCTTCAGCTTCAAACTTTAAAGTAAAGCCAGCAGAGGTAGTGCCTGCTCTTTATTCTGCTACTAATTATTTAGTTTGGGGTCTTCGGGCAATTAAAGTATTTTGTTTGATTTTTTTTTTGGTTCAGTTCTACAAACAAGCGCAAATAAAAGATTGGCAGACTACGTCATACTATACTTGAAGTTTAATACATAAGGCTGACATTATGCTGTCATTAGCATAAATAAGGTGTCATGAAGGCTATCTTTTGCTAAATTATGACACCTTTGGAGCTATGTTGGCATTTTCTGGGTTTTGAGTGGAGGAATCTTATGGGGTTAGGTAGGGATAGATTTTATTGTTCCTCAGCCATTGCATTGTGTTTTTTTCTACTTTGTGTAAAACCTGCTTATATGGTGAGGCAGGTTTTATGATCTGTGTGAGTTTAAAGGTTTTCTTTTTCTTACGGTTAGGGTTAGGGCAGGGTTGGGCAACTTTTATGTCAGCATTTAGAATAATATTTCATGTGAGCATTATTACAGGGGTGAACAAAAGGGTTTTGTCCTTTTTTTTTCTTTATCTGTGGTTTTGTTATTTTTTCAGTGTTTTTGTGTGTTTTTGGAGTCATTATGTATGTGTTTCTTGCTGTAATTTAGTGCATTTTTCTGTCATTTTCTGCATTTACAGTACGTTGTTGATTTCTGCGTGTTTGGGGTCAATTTCTGTATTTCTGTTGTTTTCTGTATTTTTCTGTCATTTTGCATAATTTTGTCGACAGTTTGTGTGTCTGTGGACCTATTCTGTGTATTGTTTTTTTGTGTTTTGTAGCCATTTTGCTTGTTTAAGTGGTTGTTGTGTCTGTCTAATTAAAATGAATTGTTTTATGAGTCATTTTGTGTATTTTTGGATTTGTTTTTGTGTACATTGTGAATTTGTTTTTGTGTACATTATGAATTTTGCTGTCAAATTGTGTGTTTTGGGAGTTGTTTTGTGTATTACGTTGGGCTTTATGTTCCTTCTAACTTCTCCAAATACATTTTTGGGGGATTTGGTTTGGGGGCCACACAAAATTAGACCGAGGGCCATTTGTGGCCCCGGGCTGCCAGTTGCCTATGTCTGGGTTAGACTTAATGACAGCCTTCACGACACGTCAATCATGCTAATGACAGGCTTAATGTCATAATAATGTCAGACTTATGTATAAAATGTCAAGTAAAATGTTAAAAAAGAGTATTATCAGGGTTATTATACATCCACAGTATTTATTATGTATTTAATGAATATTCACCTCTCTTCAAGGCAGAGCATATGGTTATCAGATATTGTGGTAACACATATGTGCCTGTGTCAAAGGCATTACAGTAGCAATTACCATGGTTCCTTAAGTCCTCATGACACATTCTGGCGTATTTCACACTGTTGTCGAGGAGAAAAAATGTTGCTCCCTTTCTCTACGTCCTCGACGTCCTCCCTCGTGTCCCCCGGGGGCATCAGCCCCATCTGGAACGGTGGAGTTTCGGTCAAACCACAAGAAATGCCCCTGAGGAGCTTTGAGGTGGTTCAGGGTTCAGGTGGGGCACACACCGCTGAACGCCCTCGGATGGGTCAGATCATTGGGAGTAGCACAGGATGTTTTTCTGATGTAGGTCATTCATGATTGACTATCTTTAGTGTGATTGAAAAATCTAAATCTAATCAGAAATGTATCTGACATGATTTTATATGATTCAGACTTAGGCTGTGTTTGAAATGTCACACTCTATACACTACAATTTAAATGAGTATATACTGTCTACTATATACTTCAAGTATGATTAGGACGATTTTACATTCCTCTCGCAATGCATCATGGGGTAGTTGAGTATGATTAGTGTGTCCACAGTGCATAATTAAACAATGTCCAATATAGTATACATCCTGATATTTCTCGTGTACGCAATCTTTTAGAATGGATTGTATTTTATTTTATCCCACAGTGGTGGAAATTCACACGTTAAAGCAGCCAAAGACACGAAGAGCAAGCAAACAAGAAAGAATAATATACAGTAAGGAAAAATCAAGGGAAATAATAAAATAAATATTGTAAAAATTAAATAAACAATATATATTTGTCAAGATAACAGTATACTACATACACATTCGTCAGACTTAAATTTTTTATTTTATTGTTTTTACCTACCTGCCTTTTGGCATCTTTGTCGCTGCTGAATACTTAATTATTAAAGTATCTATCTATTTATCTAGACTTATTATGAGTAGCACGAACACAGCCTTAGACTTAGTTTAAATGCCCTGTTTCCTTTGTTAAAGGATATCTGTAGTGAATTTTAAATTCATAGCTCTATCAAGACTATACACTGTATTATACTTGAGGTTTTAATGTGTTTAATTAAAAATCCTTATGAAATTCTACTAATTTGTGAGTCATTATGCTCATCTCAGACGCCAATGGTGATTTTGGGCTATTGCAAATTCTTTATGTCAATGTCAATGTCAGCTTTATTCATGTATCACATTAAAACAGCCAGCAGCACACCAAAGTGATTTACAGTGAAGACAATAAATATATAACACCAAAAAAGAAGAGACATTAAACAACAATAAAACACCACTAGTAAAACATTAAAATATTTCAGGAACTCTTTAAGAAACTCTTTAAGCTCTGCTGAAGGCCTGGGCAAACAAGTGGGTTTTGTGCTTAGTTTTAAAAGAGGACAGGCTGTCAACAGTACGCACAGCTAACGGCAGTGCATTCCAGAGGGTGGAAGCTGCCACAGAAAAAAAAACGGTCACCTCTGGATTTTAAAACAGAATGAGGGACCTCTAAAACCACCTGGTTGGCTGACCTCAGAACTCTGGAAGGCCGATGCAACAAAAGGAGGTCAGCCAGGTACTGGGGGGGCCAGCCCATTCAGGGATGTAAAAACCAATAAAAGAACCTAAAAATAATCCCTGTACTTTACTGGAAGCCAGTGCATTGCAAACAGTACAGGAGTTACTGTATGTGCTCACGTTTTTTAGTCCCAGTTAAAAGACGGGCCGCCGCATTTTAGATACGCTGGAGACGGTTGAGCTTGGACTGACCGATGCCAATATAAAGAGAATTGCAGTAGTTCGAATTTTATTTTTATTTGAATTACTTTATTAATCCCTGAAGGGAAATTATATTACACTCTGTTATTTTTAGGGACATGCTTCTCACACACATTGGCCCAAATTACATACTTACATGCACTGGCACCTCTCCAGCTACCAGAACAACTTCCGTATTTTGGTCCGCATTGGGACTTGAACCGGCCACCCTCCGGTTTCCAACCCATGTCTCTACGGACATGCCAGCAGCCTTAGCTGAAAGAAGCTGGACCTTACCACTGAGCTGACCTGTCTCACTAATTTAAAAGCACCATCCTTGATAAAGCAAAGGTTCCTTGCTTGGGGACCATTGTAGGGCGCTAGAGAGCCCAGGGAGCAGGTGAGGGCCTGCACCTGGTCAGGACGACCAAATAGGACCACCTCAGTTTTGTTTTCATTCAGTGATAAAAAGTTTAAATCTGTCCAAGCCCTGATGTTCCTTAAACAGTCGACCGCACCCTGCCGAGATTCTGTGGTCGGTGTTTTTAACGGGAAGTAAACTTGTATATCGCCAGCAATGCAATGAAAGGGAACCTCATATCTCCTAAAAATCCCCCCAAGGGGTAACATATACAAGGAGAACAGTAGGGGACCCAGAACTAATCCCTGTGGTACCCCACAGGCCAGAGGAGCCACTGAGGAGGTGCATTGCCCTCTCTGCACAGAGAATGATCTATACAGGTAAAATTTAAACCAGGCCAATGCAGTGCCTTCGATACCCACACAGTCTTTGAGGCGGAACAGGAGGATTGTGTGGTCTAATGTATCAGGTTGAAAAGAATTAAAAAGGCACAGTTTCCTTGGTCGAGACTCATTAAAAGGTCATTAAAAACCGAGCTGTTTCAGTGGGGTAAAGTGACTTAAAACCAGACTGAAACAGGTCACAGACATTGGCCTCCTCCAAGTACTCTGGAAGTTGATAAAAAACAACTTTCTCTTCAACCTTGGAAGTAAAAAGGCTGAAAAACAGCTGGAAGGACTGAAGGTTTCTGAGCATCCTGACTGGGTGGGGATCTAAGAGTAGACATTTTGTTGATAAAAAACTGCAAAAGATCCTCACGTAAAGCAGGAAAAGGCTCAACACAAGCAGCATTATGAAGGTTGACCAAAGAGTCCAGAACATTAAAAAGCACCTGTGGTTTGTGTGCATTTTCAGTCACAATTGAGGAAATGTATTGAGTCTTAGCAGCTTTCACAGCCTGCTGATAAACTAAAAGACAGTTTTGGGGAGATCCCAAGAGATTTGGAGTTTGTCCTTTTTCCACTTCCTCTCTTCCTGTCTGCACGTGTGTCTGAGTGGACTCATTGAGCCAAGGCTCAGTCTGAGGCTTCACGCACCTCACAGTCAATCAAGCAATAGAGTCCAAAATCTCAGTGCAGACAGTTTCACAGTCATACGTCATTAAGGACGACGTGAAACATGACAAACCGCAAACAGGACGAAGCGACAGATGGCCAGTTGAACACCCTGACGCCATCTTGAGCCTTATGGTGTAGTGGCAGTAGTGATCTAGCAAATTTGTGTCCTCTATATGGCTTCAATGTCCCCCCAGACTTGTCCTCCAGTAAGTCCACTCTCTCTACTAATCATCCTTGTCTCGCAGCGGCATTTTTGTCGCGTCTTGTCAATAAACAGTGCAGCTGACTGCTTGCTGTGGCTGCTCCAATGCGCAGCAAAAGCTCACAATAACAGCTTTAGACACATCAGAAGGATCTCCAACACACATCACTGTGTTGTCCGTGTTAATAAACCAATAGCAAAGAAAGGCGCAATCCAGATAAACAAATACATAAATGTCTGTGAAAATTTGACCGCAATGGATGAGGTAATAAAACAATGTTAAAGAAAATGAGCAACAAAAGCAAAACTAAGACCTCATTAAAACGGAAAATCAAAGAAATCAGGTGGGACCAAATGTAGAAACTGTACCGCAACACTACTATTATACATGGAAATGGCTACTCTACATGGATTGTATTTCTAAGTATGAAATTGTTTTTTTTTTGTTTTTTGTTTTTTTTTAATAAATGCGCACATATTTTGTTAATTGGTACTCCATTTTATGTTGGATACATTGCCACAACAAGTACCATTTCAGTTCAGTCTGTCTCTTCCACATGGATTACTGTGAAACCATGTCATTTGACAGAAGGATAAAAATAAGGTAACCTTAAAGGTCCAAACTACAAAGGATGATTTTTAGTCAGGAGAGATTAAAATCTATTATAATAAAAAAAAAAAATGATATACATGTGTAAATGTATATACATTTAACCCATTGCCTTCAGGAGCGGTATGTTCATTAAAAAAAAAAAAAAACTACCATCAGGAGAGATTACATTTCTCTAAATTTACTCTTTGATCTCTAAGCACTCTGTTCTCACAAATGAGACAAAACTATTCAATTTCACACATTTTAACCGCTCAGCGGTGCTTTTCTGAAAATGAAAAATCCTAGTTGTGGAAAAATGCCAATACGAAAAACCTCAGAGTAATTGAAAACATGACAGGATTCATTTGAATCACTGCATTCGCATATAAACAAGAGTGTTTTTGTAGGTTCAGGATTTAAACGCCTAAATGTGAGTATTGTCTTGAGAAAATATGAAGTGCTAGGTGTTAAATACAATTCCCAGTGATGGCGGCAACTGCAAAATGAATGTTCAGATAATGCAATGATGGCATAACATGATTTGAACCTTCAGTTTTCTTTATATTGCAAACAAATAGAAGTGAAGCAGTGACTATATTTAAATAGATAAATAAATAAATAAATAAAGTTGGCATTCTGTCCACAATATTTACATTTTTACCATATTAAAGATAATTAATGTATGCCTTATCTGTAATGGTAAGAACTCATTCGAAAAGTCTTGCAACATTATATCTCTCTCACATCAATCTTTGAATTGGAATAATGTTTCTTTTGTTCAGAAAATCAAGGTCAAACATGAAACAAATATGATTAATCTTCCCAGCTCCTTCTTCCTGTTCAGGGTAATTAATTAAAACCTCCAAGAAATAAGAAATGATGGTCATAATGTTTTTCAGTTTTTAGGATCGTTGCTACTTAAAATTCTCCTCTAGATTTTATTTTGAAACTTAACCGTCCTGACACAGGCTACATCTGCAATCTATACGTAAACCTGTGTAAAATAGAAGTGCATTATATCGTCATCGCATCCTTATTTTATAAAAAAAGTTTTCAGAAAATTATTGAAAACAACATTTTCACATTGTCATTCTAGTCATTCCTTCTTAAATTAAGCAATAGAATCACAATAGACTTTTCTGTTTTATTAAGAATAATTGTGGATACTTGTTCCTTATTAATAGTTAGATATTCAGTCTAATAAAACTATTAGTGAACATGATTTTAATGCATCTCTGTGTATATGGCAAGGTTTCTTTTGTATTTTTTTGCGAGATCTGTCTTGCTGTAGCATTAAATCATAGCAACTCTTCTATTTATGTCCTGTGCTAATTTCAAAACAAACACAGGTGATAAAATTCCCTCTTAAAAATTGTGTCTGCATTTTCAAAATAAGGCCTGTCATTTTCTACTACTGTAGAATTACTGAGAGCTTTACAAAGTTCTTTCTGCTTCAACTATTAAACTAATTTAACAAATGCCTTTTTCCCACTGACTACATAATGCTTCTTACCAAATAGGAATCCTACATGTGTCATAACCATTTAGGTATTATTATATATATGAAAGTATTGTGCATTATGAATTTAAAAAAAAGAGAACTTTCATTTTCAGAAGCTAATAATCCATGAAGAAATAATGCTTTAGCTGCAACACTAAACACTGTAAATGTTGCTTATGTAGCTGTAGCGTGAATTTTCTGATACTAATTTATTTAATGATGCAGCATTTAGATATTACATTTATGTTATATCTGATTTATGTTATATCCGGCCCCTTAAGAGCATCAAATATGGCCCTCTCGAGAAGATAAAAATGATTTTGTAATTACCAACTACTGTAATTCAGTTGCAGATATCTCAGCCCCTCCAGATACAAAAACTTAATTAAAATCCACAATATTTGTAGAACTCAGTTTCCCAATTCATATACACATGACAGCAGTCATTTTTAATCTCAAACTATTGAAAGAACTTTACATTTTTCTAAAATCTGGCAAATTTTCCTCAAAATCAGGGAAATTTAAGTGAAAATTCTGCAGGGACTGATATACATACATACTTTATCATGTATATATAATTTATATGTGGAAGTGTAAACCAGGGCACAATAATGATGAATTTGCTGTTTTTCCCACCTAAAATCTGTGGTCCACTTAAGATCAAACTACTTCGTATTTGGCCCCTGAACTATAATGAGTTAGACACCCCAGGATCGATAATCAATCAACTACAATTAAGAAAGCTGGATGTCAAAGATGATATGATGTGTGGGACTACTTTATTTTAAGAGTACCATAGAACTGTGAATATTATCAAGTCATCCAGGCTTTGGTGTTCCTATGGGGGAGTCTCATCTAACCCTGCTGTAGTCTGACAACCTGTAACCAAGAATAAATATAAGCACCGAGCGTACTGGGTGAGAAGAAATAATAATAGAAGATGTTTCAGCAACTCAAACAAGGCGTTACAAAACATAGCCATGCCGGTGTGTCGTGGGAAATTATTCAATTTCACCTAATTGTTCTAAAAAAAAAAACATTTTTGAAAACTAATGAATTATTGTCTGCAAATATATGAGCCCTTCCTCGTCCCAAAGTACACAGACATGACAACAACAACAACAATAATAATAATAATAAATGTATATAAGTTGTAAAAAAATAATGTAAAATTATACAATATAAAAAAATACATCATATAAAACAAGAACTAATTTAGTTTGTAGTTATTCGTTTTTAAACATACCTTTATCCATGACGTGTATCAAGTATGCAATATAGGAAAGGTGATAAAATATTTTGCTGTTCTGTTGTTCATTTGATTTCTATTAATACTACTTCTAAGAATGCCTACAGATTGGTAATTGCACTGTTTACTGTAAATATGAAATATAAAAACATTTTTCTTTTTATTTAATTCATATTAAAGACACTTTGATAAGAATGACTGTATATTGTCAATATAGGATACAATGTTTCATTTTTTGATTGTCTTGGGATTTTTTTTCAATCAAAAGATGTACTTTGGTTCAAAACAGGTTGAAAACACTGAGTTATAAGGTATTCTACATGAAGAGGGAAGACAGGATTCAGTTACATTTATCTTTTCAGGCAATATTTTTGGATCTGCACAATGGTGTTGGTTGGTAAATGGTGATATTAATGGTTTTCAGTCTGAATATGACAAATAATACAGTACATGACCATTAAGTGGCTAAATAGTGGACAATAATATCCAAACATCGATTCTGATACGTGCAGAAAGCCAGTGAGGAACTGTCCAGCATTGATTGATATGCTCTCATTTCCATTTTTTGATTTTCGCTTATGTAATTACTCTGATTTAATAACAGCTAGAATGTGCCAAAGCGCTGTCAGACTTTTTTTTTCCCCCTCTTAAACCTGGGAAATTATTTCACTGTTTCAACTCTGCTTTCTAGATGATCTCTCTTTAAATGCAACATCATGTCAGAAGACAAAGCTTTTAGACTTCAAACAGTAACATAACAGAGCACTTAGCCCAGTGACGTGTAGCATGCTGACCTAGTAGCCAGCTCCTCCAGGGGATGGCATGGAAAATAGAGGCAGACCTTCACTAACCTAACACCTCCAGACACTCTCGAGGGCCTGGCACTCACTAAACTGTTCCCCTTACAAGAACCTGTGACACTGCTAAAAGCCTGGACCTGACTTGAGATCAGTGTGAATGGGGCTAGGGGTAGGAGTCTCAGAGGAGAGAAAAGACACGGTTAGATTCCTCTAACTCACAGGCTGGGATTTATCGGTTGTATCGAAGCTTTGCAGACCCTTTAGTATGTGTGGGAATACTATTGTTTCTTTTGAAAAGAACTTTAGCTACAAATGGCACCAGATTCTGAACAGACAGAATGTATCAGGTACTGTGATCAACTATTTAAAGTGTAATTGTTACTGTTAAGCATTGGCGAGATTCTTGCCAGGGGGGGCAAAAGAAAAAAATAGAATTAAATATATGTTGACCTTCTCAAGATTTACCAACAACAATGTGTGTAACATATACAATAATGCAAAAATTATTAGTAACATAACTGATAATGTTGATAGCAAAAATGTGCGTTGACGCATCGTTTAATGTTATAAATGAATGATAAAATCAGGCCGGCGGCTGCTTTCTGTTTCATTTCTGCTTCTGTCGCTTCACCATTTACATTGTGAAGAAGAAATGCCCAACAGAAGAACCAACCTAAAGTCTCAAAAGTTTGAGACCATTTTCCTGAAAACTCATACTACACACCTATGGTGTGACATATAACTAACAGTAATACGTTACATTAAGAAATGTATTTTGCAAACTCCACGTATGCTGTGTTAAGCCTACCAATGTGTTGTCTAAGGCAGTGTTTTTCAAGTCCTGGGTCAGGGCCGAGACATTAAGCATTGTAATGGCGTAAATTAAGAATGCAATTGGCAATTAAAGATCATTTTGTTTATTGCAAGAACATTGATGCAGTTACAGATGCATCTCTGAACTCTGCTCCTGCTTAAACAGACAGCCCTTAACGTGTGTGTGTGTGTGTGTGTGTGTGTGTGTGTGTGTGTGTGTGTGTGTGTGTGTGTGTGTGTGTGTGTGTGTGTGTGTGTGTGTGTGTGCGTGTGTGTGTGTGTGTGTGTGTGTGTGTGTGTCTCTCTCTCTCTCTCTCTCTGCAGGTACCTGTAGCTAAAATAGCACAGAGGTATTTTGCATCAAATTGCATGTCATCAATTTGATTGACAGCTGCATCTGTTCAGGACAAAAACCTTGCAACAGTGATGGACTTGTTTTGAATATATATTTGCCCCTTGTCTTGGTTTAAAAGTAGTTGATGGAATTATATATATTTCAATAAGTTCTTAAATACCACTTTTTGTTTATATCTTATTATTTTGTGGGAATGAAGAATGATGATCAAGACTCACTGTGTGACTAAGTTTTCTTAGAATATTCACTATTGATTAAGGAAAATCGTTGTACTTCTTGCTTGTCAAGGGATCTGCATCTTTACTGAAGAATACCACTCAGAGTGGAGGCAGTGTCACGTTTTGCACATTAAAGCTGGCAAAACATGATTGGCCTCTTCATCAGTCTCCTGGAGGGAATGAGAGCTGGGTTTCTTGGTTGTTTATTTCATGTTATGTTTCAAATCCAACCCACACATTAGAATTTAAATGGTTATGCAGTAAACCACATAATATGTACTGTACATGATACAAATGTGAACAACACTGTCTGCTTTTGGAGTAATTTGAAGCTAATTAGTCTGTTCATCAAACTCGTAAAAAAAAGGGGAAAATTTATTTCACATTTTCAAAGAGTTAAAAATGTGCAACCCAAATATAATTTACATTGTTGATAAAAACAAAAAAACTAAATTCATACATTTGTAGAAATAATATGTTGATGTCCATACAGTACATTAGTTCAATAATTCTTGCCTTTGTAGCCTTCCCTATTGAGAATTGGCTTTATATGTGATGTAAATCTCTGGGGGTTTTTTTAAGCGGTTTACATATTTATGTAATTAAAACATGATTTATTGTCAGTCAGTATTACATATTTCCAAAATTTCACATCAAGATAACCACAAAGGGTTTTACTTCATCTTATTACTTACTCAATTTGCTTCTCTTTATTTATCAGAGGCAATTCAGCTGCATTTTTGTTACATAGTTTTGGGAAGGAAAAGCAGGTGGAATTAAAACTTATGCCCTGCAATCTGAGGGACATAAAAGTCACTGAATGTGGTTAGACATGATTATTGTAAGAGGTAATAATGAAAATAAGACTATGTTTAATGCTTGAAAAGTAGATTGGCTTTTTGTTTAGTCAGCCAAGCTTTGTCTTTATCCATCTATTTTCGAAATCTGTTTAAAACAAATAAAGTTTGAGATAATTGGTGATGTTTTAATGGGCCGAGTCATTCTTGCTGCAACGATGTCAGCTAGAGGTAGTTAAAATAATCATGAAAACATAGTTTATTGTTCTAGCAATATAAACTCAGCCAGGTTTGAAATTCTTTACAACTGTAGTGTGCAGCTCTGGATGTTTAACATTTTTGGGGGGTATTTCAGATAAAGCAGTCAGTTTGTTTAACCCTCCTATTATCCTTGGGGCCAATATGACCCCATTCAATGTTTATCATTCAAAAAATAATGGTTGACTTCTTTTTTTTTTTTCATATTTCATTACTTTCCCTAATTTGATAGGTACAATTGATGAAGCATAAAATGACCATGATGATATTTTTTAATGTGCTGAACACATAATACATGCATTGATGTCCCTCTGGGGTCAATTTGACCCCAATCTGTTTTATCTGCTCTCTCTCTCTCTCTCTCAAATATGCTCTAGGAAAAGGTGGACTGTAAAGGAGGTTTTGGAACAGCTCTTTCACAGTAAAAGTGACATAGAGGAGAATGTGTCTGAGATAGAGGTTTGTGTTAAGGAGGACCCTGATTTTGATGCATTCTCATCTGATGAGAATGAGAGTGTTGACCCCCCCCAGCAGATACAATCCATTTTAAAAATGGATAGATACTATGGTGCCGTTCTCCACTTCAACAGCAGGGTAGACTTAGCAGATGTGCACTCCAAATTAGAAAAAAAATGAAATGAAAGATTTTAAAGATACACCAACTCTTAAAATGAAAGTTTGACCTGATGGTGGCGTTGGAGGAAAGGTCATATCATCACCACAACCAAACCGATAGGGTTCATACTCTTGTGGTCATTAATGTTGTCAGTAAATTGAATTCTCATTCCATATTTTCTCCTACGTTGTCCTTTTCTTTTCTTTTTTGTATTAATCTGTTTTATAATGTATTGCACTGTTTATTATTACATTTTTATTGTAAAATGTCCTTAGATCAAATGTATTATTATTATTATTATTATTATTATTATTATTATTATTATTATTATTTTAGTAAAAATAATAATATATATTAAATTTCATTTGAAAGTTTGGCCTGATGGTGGCGCTAGAGAACAGGTCAAGATTTAATTATTAGGGCAATGTATAGCGCATTTCATACACAAGGCAACTCAATGTGCTTTACATGATTAAAAAGTGCAACAGACAACAGCTTAAAATCAATAAGAACATTAAAGGAGGCAACAAAACATTTAAAATCAACAGTAATAACATTTAAAATCATCAACAAACATCAATAACAACATGACCAAAAATCTCCCTCTCAATCATACGCAGTAGAGAAAGAGTGTCTTTGACTTTGATTTAAAAATGTTCACATGTGATGCTGACTTCAGCTCTGCTGGCAGTTTGTTCCACTTTCTTTGCAGCATAACAACTAAAAGCAGCATCACCATGTTTACTGTAAACTCTGGGCTCCACTATCTGACCTGTGTCCATAGATCTGAGAGACCTGCTGGGTTCATACCCAACATCTCACGAATGTATTCTGGACCAAAAGATTATTTATGGATTCAACAAATAAACAAACTAACACAAAAACTCGGTCAACAATTTTCTGAAAATCAAGCAAATTTCTCTGGGGTCAGATTGACCCCAAGGGTAAAATAATGATAATAGGAGGGTTTCCTACACCTTCACTCACTGTTTTGCAAAGATTCCACAGATTTATTATGACTTCTGCATCAACATGTTGAAAAGTGCCTCCCTCCACTGGTAAGATGTACATCACATGCTCCAGTTTATACTGGTCCTAAAAATCAATCCTGTTATTTGATACTGAGCGGCTGTGAGACACAGTCTGCTACATTTCTGCCGATGACAAATTGCCATAAAGGTCATGCTTGTTTGTGGACAAGACATAATGAGATACAATATCAACAAAGCTCATGGACACATTGTGCCGTCTCCTCCAGTGGCGATAACAGTGAGCGCTGCCATAGGCTGGTCCTCCTAATACTAATTACAGCTGTGGTGACATCCATGTGGGCAGCGGGGTCACTTATACTAACAGAACCCTGGGTGCTGCTTTCTTTCCCTGCAGAGTGATGATTTAACGATACAAGCAAACAAACAAGCTGAGGACGACTCTTCACGAGGACTCGAGGTGGTATGCATGAATAATGCATGACAGACAACAATCAAGCATTGAAAACATAACTAAGTGGATACTGCGTTCCACAGACAGAGATTGTTCAGGGTCCTGTAGAAAGAGTGCAGTGTGTGTGTGTTCGTGCTTTAGGTGACCTTCACTGAACAGGTGTTGGTGTCAGCCTTTACTCAGTCACGGCACATTGAGCAGCCCTGTACAAACACATTGGGGTCTGTGTGCGTGTGTGTGCGTGTGCGTGCGTATGCGTGTGTGTGTGTGTGTGTGTGTGTGTGTGTGCAATACAAAATGTTTGTGGTGAGAGATTAAATTATTGATGTGCTTTAGGAGGATTTATGAATGGAGATAGATCAGTTGATACTCTACTGTGGGAAAATTAAATGTTTAATCGATGCATCGGGGATGCAGCATCGGGCAAGTTCAATGCCAAAGAGGAACTCATTAAAGTTGCATTTTAACGCAGGAAATGGACAGTTCCATTTTTTAGCCTGGTGTACAGTTCGACACAGTGGAGTACAAAAACAAAAACAGAAAAACAAAAAACAATCTCTGTGCTATGCCTCTTAAGCATCAAACACCAGCCTCCAAATGTTCCCACCTGTAAAATTCACAGCCAGACCTCAGCCAATGGATGGATGCACAGAGACGGGAGCAGTTATTAGCATGATTACAAAAAAGTTCACATAGGTATTTAAATGTTTGGCCAGTAAACAAACAATCCTACTTGGTTATTTAATTAATCCAATTTTTTTTTTTTTTTTTGAAAGTTCAGATATATGTCAGGACTGTAATCCACATTTTCTGAAAATTGTTTTACAAGCTTTTTGCATTCATAACATCCTGATTTATTCATTTACCTGAAACTTCACAAAATTAATGACTTAATTTAAAGAAAATAAGTTTGGTCATCATTTATAGTATGGTAAGAGACATTTCTGTAAAATGTCCTTCCTTAATTAAAGAGCAACTAAAACCCAAAACCACTTTCTACCCAAATGCATTTGTGTATGAAGTACTGTTGATTGATTCTTGTCCAACTCTTAATATTTTAGTCAAAGTATTTCAATTTGGTGTATTTTGTTGTAAAAATGTAGGCGTGACATCCCTTGATGGGTTAAAACCCGACTATTATGCTGCATTTCATTGCACTCGGAAACCGCAAAGATCTGGGTCGTCAATTTTGACTTCCAAGGTAAATGTGTTTCATTCAGTAAACTCGGAAAACATATGACTGGCCACAGTCAGCTGATGTTTGTTTTTATATTTTTCGAGCAGCAAAAATGCTTGCTGAGGAAATATATTAGCTCCTTGAGGGTTAGAGCGAGTGAGAGATAAACGTCATACACTTTAAGTAAGACTTGAATGCACCAGCAGGGGGAATCCTGCATGCTTCACTAAACCATGGACTGCGTAAGTAATGATATTGTATATTTCATTGCGCTCTCTACAGAGTGGCGTTCAAATGAACAGAGTGTAAATGGAAATACCACTACAGAATTATTCTGCAGTTTAAGTACAACACATGCCAAATTAGAGGGCACACAAAAGCAAAAATTGAGGAGAAAGTGACTGTTTATGTCGAACGAAGGACGCCGCCATTTTGCTAAAACGTCTTTCCGACCGACTCGGGGTGCTTGGATCCTGCCCGAGTTCTCGAGTGGGGGTTCTGAGCTCAAGGGTCGTTTTATTGCTCTTTTCCTATTCGTTCTGTCAGATTTATCCGTATTCCGAGTGCAATCAAATGCAGCATTACAATCAAATTTTACTATTGGCTGACGATGGTTGTTTGTGACGTGACGAACCACCACTGTTGGCCCCACCCCTCCAGAACCTCTGTGTTCAGTTACTCTTTAAGGTATTCTTTCCCCCTCAAGGTATGGTAAGCTCATGCAGAGGCATTTAGTTTACACTTCTATCCCAATATAAATTATATTAATCCATCCACTGTACTTTTTTTTTTAATATTATTCAGCCAAAGCCTGCATCTGTTGATGAAGCAAATTCTTCTCAGCAAAGTTAATTACCCTGTCATATGTACAAATTGGCCTCTACAGTTCTAACAGTAAGAAACACTGATCTCCTGGGGTGGTGCTTGCGTTATGGTTTTATTTGGGGAAATCTACTTTCCTCCCCTTATCCAAAAATCTGCAATGGTTAAATAAATTGCTAAAGTTTGCTAAATATGAGTGTGTTTGTGTATATATCTTGACTTTTGCAATAGGCTCGTGATTGGTCCAACATGTACTACGTATTGTTAAAAATAACTTTGTTAGCAATTATGTGAATTATAATATAATCATGTTTGAGATGTAAATGTGATGTTCCCATTATTCTAATTGACTGCTTGAAAAATGGAAAACTTAGCCCATTTAACCTTTCAATGCTAACTTTTTTTTTTTTTTTTTTTTCCCAAGTACCACATAGTGAGTTTTTAGAAACAATGTTGAAACAGAGAGTTAAGAGAGATTAAAAATCTGCCACTTACAATGTTCTGGTGTGGACAAAAGTGCTACTTAAACACCCAACGGCTAATAACTTGTAAACACCCTCAGTCAACGCAGTCAGCTAATGCTAATTGCTAATGGAAAAACATTGTTGACTCATGAAATAATGAATAATTTTTCATCTTCATATCTTGTGTTTCAGGGCAGGTCTTCTCGTAATACACAAAGTATCCCTGGAGGACGGTTTTGTGTGTACACAACAAAGGCTTAAACACAGCACACATTACAGCTAAAGTCCTTGAATGTAGATTAGCAGGTAATTGAATTCCCATTCATGTCCTCATTATTTAAGGGGTTGGTTAGAGGGGATGTTTTACAGTCACTGCACAGGTGGTTTATGGATAGAAAGCGCGGAGCATCTGTTTAACCTGCGACAAGAATCAGACACCATGTTGCGTCAGACTCAATTGCTTTCAATTTTCTCCTCAAACATTCATCTGGACTATTGTGACAAGTAGATCAATATGAGCAAATAAAGACGGACTACCTGGTGAAATCGTTCCAGTCAGCCATGGACATTCACTCACCAGTAGGAACCTACCGCACTGCACCTTTCCAGTTTGCTTACAGCTCTCTAAATAAAGACAAATACTTGGGTTTTTATTCAAATGTGGGTGTTTTTGCAAATGAAATGTTATTGTTGTGAGAAAAGAATAACATTTTTGGTCCTGTAAATATTTCGGGTTCTGTTTTTTGTTTTTTCTCCAATGTGAATTCCATTGTCAATGTATTTTTGACGTACTTGGGGGCGCTGAGTGTCTACGGTAAAGATCAAAACAAACTTTTGAGCAGCAATTTCAACCTTGTACATCTTCTTTTTTAATGAATGATCTTTCATTTATTGATCTGAGGCCTACACTATATCTTTATCTGCATATATTGTAAATATTATCGTCTCCAGTGGCTTTTCTGATAAATTACCCAGACCTTAACTCATGCCGGATCCTGCTGGAGCAAGATCCGTTACCTCCCAGATTATTGACCAGCATAAGCTTATTTAATTGGATCCAGCACCTCATTTTTATTTATTTTTTCCAGCACCTCATTCGCTTTAAGGTTTTGATAAAAAATATATATTTGGGCAGCTGTGTCTTTCATTGAGTTGAAATTGCTGGAAATTTCATTGTACACACAAAATTGAATGTAAAAACTGAGTTTGTGTGAGGAAGAGCGCTTGGAGGGCTGCTGCATTGAGAGGGCCGTACGTTTACAGCACCTATCATAGACAGCTCTGCTTTTATGGTTTAAATGATCAACTTATGGAGTTATTAAAGGACGAGTTCACTCAGAATGTAGGCTCACTACATTCTGAGGTAGGCTCACTACCTGGAGTTTCAGCTTTAAATTTGCCCCGGTAAGATGAGGAAGTGTACAGCCCTCCGTTGCAGCCGTCTCACTGTAGCGGGGTGAGGGGCTGCTGCCTCCACTCTACAGGCAGTGACAGCAGGGGGAGTTGTCGTGTGAAGAATTCACATTTTTCAACTATCATGTCACATCGCTTGATGTCTCGTCATTTACATTGATTTTGAATGTAATCTCGATGCTTCAGTAGCGTTCGGTGTGAACGCACCTTTATGGGTGTTAAAAGTTTGTAAATATTTTGGGTTTTGGCGCTGTGTGTTTTGTGCTCTGAAGGTTAGGTGTCCTTTGTGGCTAAATTAGATGTGATTTTGCTCTGTTCTTGGTGCTGAAACATGGCAGATACTGTATGACAGCTGTCACTCAGAGTGAGAGACGGAAGCTCCGTAACGGGCGATTGTTCGTGCTTCTTTAACGCTGATTCATCAGTCTTTTATTTAACATTTAGGTTAATTGGTTGTTTGTGTTCACGTGATATTTATTTAGATATTTAGCTAACAAAAGGCGCTTCAAAAAAACTTATTCTTTTGTCTCTTTCTTACATGCCAGAACAACACGTAGTGTTTGTTCCAGGACCTGATGTTAAACAAATTAAGCATTGGGATTACCTTCCTATGCTATCCTAGCCATCATTTAAAATTAATCTTTTTTGCATCTCTTTTTTTAAAAGTTGATTGTAATTAAATACTGCATGCACGAAACGTCAAAAACATGTCAATTTCTTACTGGCAGGTACACAGATATATTTCAGTTTTGTAAATCTCAAACTGAGTGTTTGATTTCCATATCAGGTAAAATGTTCACTGTAGATCTAAAGCCTTATGAATCAATGCCAGCTCAGTGAAGCAGCTAAAGCGCAAGTGTTACAATATAAATATGGAGATTACCTATGATTTTATATGCACTGTATAACCAAAGACCTGAATTATGTGTCTGATAGAAATGAAAGAATTTGATCCCATTTGCATGAACACACCACGCTCACGGTCGAGAGTAATTGTGTATTAAAATCTCTGAGTTTGGCTCGTGATCCGTACAAAACAATTGTAATCTTGATATCATACATCTCGGTTAAGGCTGCCATAAGAATTAAAAGTGAAAACAACACTGCGTGTATTCATTGTGGCACTTTGTAGCTCTACATGTTTTCCGTTCACACTGAATAATAAAACAAAAACAAAACAAGGCTGTAAAGGAAATTATTTGAAAGTAATGTTGCATTTTTTTTTTTTGCCAAAGGTTTCCATTCTTCCCTCTCTTGCTCTCCTTTTCCCAATTTGTCTTTGCTATGTTGTATTTTTCTAAAGAGACAAGATTCGCCAAACGCTTGTCGTCCGCAAACAAAGAAAAACAAATTACAGCGTCAGCTCTCATTGTAGTATAGTTATGATGGATGGTGATGCTCCCTGAACACACTGGGAAATAAGCTCCAGGATTTTAAGAACTCTTCCTGTAAACTATTTTTAGTTTGCAACCTTTTAAAACAAGCAGAGGATTATTTAGCTATTTTCATGATAGTTACACATCAAATGACAAACCGCACAGGTGTCAAAGTTGAGGGCCGGGGGCCAAACCCGGCCCCTTAGAGCAGTGGTTCTCAAAGTGTTTTTACTTTCTCTTATTTCTGAATCCATGTACCCCATTTGTCCATCTACAACATTTGGCTCAGAATACCATGAAAAAACATACTGTAAAGCATAGCTGATGGAATGAATAAGTGACAACACACATAAAAATAGCCACTGTAAATACTGTAAGTGGAATGAAACAATATTTAGTTCATCCTGTGTAAATGACCAACTAATTCAGTTGTAGATATCTCAGCCCCTACAAATACAAGAAACCCTTTAAAATCTACAATATTTGCAGAGCTCAGTTTTCCAGTTCTTATATCACATGACGGCAGCCATTTTGAATCTCAAATTCCTTCATCATTTGTGCAGTGCTATGTATGTATTTTCTACAGTCGATGTATGTACTGGTGAATGCCCCGCCCCCACGCTCTGTCTTGTGTTTGTAAAGCAGCATGAGCTCGGCTACGGAGTGGGTGGGAGGAAGAAGTCAGTGTCCCGTCTATAGACACGCCCACTCATGAATATGCTGTTTGTGTAGAGTTGCACAGAAAGTTACTTTTTAGTGGCTAAAACTCTGGAAAACAGGCGAGTTTGGGAAAATAAACCTCAATACTTTGTTTTTGGGGTTCTTACAACAAATAGAGATGGGCGAAAATGAGCATGACATGGGACCTTTAAGCGAAGATCCTTCGACTGATATACTCAAACTAGGGCACGTTAATGATGAATTTGCTCTTTTTACCATCTAAAATCTGTGGCCCACTCAAGCTCAAAATGGTCTGTATTTGGCCCCTGAACTAAAATGAATTTGACACCTCTGATACTGTTAATTAGTAAGGTGGCCACATGTCTTAGTGTGCTCACAAATAGCTTTTCGTGTAAACATGTATTCCTAACATACACTTTCATAAACTTTGAAGAAGCTAACATACAGAGGATATTGAATCCAGGCCTTCCACCATACTGCCCTGGTCACCCTATAACAGAGATGGGCAACCTCTATCAGAGCGGGGCTCAGAAGAATGTGATAGTATAATCTAAGGGCCAGATTATCAACATTTATGTCAGCATTTAATACAATGACCAATAAGGTCTTTGTAGTCCTTTTGTGTGTGTTTTCTTGGTGGGGGTTTTTTTTTGAGTTTTTTTGTGTTTTTGAATTAAATTTGTCAATTTTCTTGTCAATATGGCACATTTTTGTTGCCTTTTTGAGTGATTTTTCTGGCTTTTTTTTTGGCATTTTTCTGGCATTTTGTGCAATTTTGTTGGCATTTTGTGTGTTTTTATGTTGGTGTTTTTGTAGTCATTTTGTGCATTTTGCTTTTGTTTTCAGTTTTTCTGTTATGTTGGGCTTCCTATAACTTCCAACTTCATCAATTACACGTTTGTTTTGGGGCAAAATTAGGCCTCAGTTGCCTATGTTTACCCTATAATGTAAGAAAAAGGATGGGTTGCCACTTTCAGTCAATAATCCATCCTCCTTTCTATAAAAAGAGGAACAGCCTTGTTTTGATGCCTCTAGAGTCTTAACTGTGGCCAGTGTTCAGATAATTAGCTTCTACTTCAGTCAGAAGAATCCAAGTAAGTAAATCTATAGCTTTGCTTTCTCCAATTTAAAGGATCTTAAAGCATGTTTGATGAAAACTACATTTTAATACATGGAGTATTAATTAATAGCCTCCAACCTTCCCTGTAGTGAGTAAATAAACTTGTGGCTATGTGGCTGTGATTGACATCTGCACTCGTTGCTCACCACTGCCCTGGCATGTGTTTGGATTGCTCCACATTAAACACCCGTGACTCTTAAATGCCATTGTTTGTTGCTTCTGAAGTGTCTCAATTACTGCTGATGCTATCAGAGCCTAAGTGGGCCCACACGGCGTAGGTTGCAGGGCATTTGTTAACTGGGCCTTTGTCGTCGAGTTTCAGGGTTAATGTGAAGTGTGAGCTAATCCACTGGCCACTCGATATCTTTAACAGCGCACAAAATCTCTTTTGTTAGTAAACCCTCTGCTGTGGGCCATATCTGAAATTGATCACCGGTCTGTCTTCCTTCCTCTTGTCGTAAAGCTTTGGTGCAAAGAGTATCGACAGACATCCCTCTTGAGGGGAAATAGAAGGACTGATAAAAGCTGCTGAGAAGAATTGATAAGGGTATCTATCGTATCTATCTATCCATCCATTGCTAGTACCGCAAAGACAATTGCAACAGTAAAACAAAAGATCGTCCAGAGTTAGTCGTAAGTTATTGAATTGTAATAAAGCATAAATGTGAAAACCTCAGACAATTACAAAGGCCACAGAGTCTAAACGCTGCCAAAGGATCTATCTTATAAAGAGATGGAAAATGGATTCATGAATAATAAGGAATAATACGGTTTATCATGTATATGACAACATCTTGACATCTTATTTTTTTTAACAGTTTTGTATGAAAATAAATAAATGCTAACATCTGGTAATAAAAGTGCCAAACAATGGTCAGTTTGTCCGTAATTTTTAATTAAATTGTAATATTCACTTCGGCCTAGCTCGTCTAGGTTAGGGTTTGCCAAAATCTAACGACCCAACTGTGACGTCAGTGGAAGAACTCTCAGCTCACAAGTGACATACAGTATCTGAAGCACAAGAAAGTTGGATTTACAGTGAATTACACTGTGAGAATGTTGACTTTTCATGTTCGGATGAGAGTAAGTCTAAGCATGGGTTGTAGATGGACATTCCCCTTGAAAGATTTATCCAGCCTTCACAATATGAACCCAATTTCAGTGACAAGGTAGGTACCGGACTGGCTGTTGGAGTCCCTAAACGTGAATAAGGAAAATCTATTCCAAAATGTCTTTTTACAGCTGCTACACAGTGTTGAGGTATCTTTGAGAGTACAGTTTATTTAATGATAATAAAGATGATGTTATCTAACTTTGTAGGCGTCGCCAATGTGACCTATCAGTGCTGTGGGGAAGGACACCTCGCAATATTATTTAGCTTTTATCACAACAAATATATGGTCATTCTCCTAAAAGCTAATTTAATGTTTAGATGGACATAATGTAAAAAAATTAATGAGTCAGCCAGACTTTTTTTTTTTTTGGTCCATGTCTAAAAATAAATACATTGACGTGATTTTGTTGTTCTGTTTTTGTTTTGCCAGTGCCATAAAACCACAATGCTAGGGGATATGTGGTCTTTTACATATTTGAAAAGAAAATATTCTACTGTCACTTTAGAATTGGCTTCTTTATTTTATAAAATATCTACAACAAATACTTACCATAGAAACAAATTGTGTAGTTCTTACACTGTATCGCATTGTTTCGTATCGAATCGTTTCGTATCGAATTGCGTCGTATTGAATCATTTCGTATCGAATCGTTTCGTATCGAATTGTTTTGTATCGAATCGTTTCGTATCGAATTGGTAAACCATAAAAGGATATTTTTGAATTGAATTGTAACCCGTATCGAGATGCATAATGAATTGTTTACCACAGGGAGATGTGCAACCCTAGTATTAACCCTCCTATTATCCTCAAATATTACTAACACTGTTTAGCCATGGGGTCAATCTGACCCCAGAGATATTTGCTTCCAGAAAATGATTTTCAGAAAATTGTTGACCATGTTTTTTGAGTCAGGCACTTTGTTTATCTGTTGAATACATAAAAAACCTCTTGATAATGAAAACTTGACCTGTTCTCTAGCGCCACCACCAGGCCAAACGTTTAAATTATATTAAATGATCTTAGTTTTAGGTATTAATGCATCTTGAAAATCTTTCATCCAAATATTTTCTGTTTTGGGGTACACATTCATGACTCTCACAGAATGAACCATATAGTTCGATGTTGGTGATCAATCAATCAACACAGCTAAAATAGCTTAGGGTCAAATTGACCTCATAGGAAGACTCAATGTGTTCAGCACATTAAAAAAAATATCACCATGATAATTTCATGCTTGATCAATTGTACCCATCATATTAGGAAAAGTCATGAAATACAAAGCAAAAAATATAGTCAAAGTTTTTTTTGAATGATAAACAGTGAATTGGGTCAAATTGACCCCTAGGATAATAGGAGAGTTAAGTCGGACTTTGTCAGTGATCCTGGCATTCTGATAGGGGAGCTGCATTTACATATCGTCCAAAATGTCCTGGAGTTTGGGTTTTTTTGTCATCCTCTGTGTAGTTTTTAATTGTTTTAAAGAAAGAGCAGCTTTTAAAGCAGGCTGTAAAACTGCCAGAGTGACTTTTAGGATGAG
The DNA here is from genome assembly GCF_900634775.1 of Gouania willdenowi. Taxonomy (NCBI): domain Eukaryota; kingdom Metazoa; phylum Chordata; class Actinopteri; order Blenniiformes; family Gobiesocidae; genus Gouania; species Gouania willdenowi. The sequence continues at coordinate 7,929,898 of NC_041050.1, forward strand.
GCTTCTCGGAGAGTGCAAGATTGATGGTGAGTGACAAAGAACAAATGAATAGATGAGAATAAAAGTTTTCCTTACTCCCATAGTTAAACCTTTCAACTGTAAAATTAAGGACAAATGGGATGAAAATAACTACAAAGACAAATGAAAGATTGTGACACTCCACAGCTCCCGTGCAGAAAGATATCAATAATAAATTGTTTTGCATCCAGGACTGATGTGGAATATGGATTTTTATTCATTAGTGGGGATGGGATGGGTACGTGTTTCTTAAACCAGTGGTTGTCAATCTTTTCAGCCAGAGAACAGGGACCCCCAATGTACCTGAAGGTGGTTGAATACAGACATGAACATTGAAGAACAGTCATGTGGAGACAGGGTCATCTATAAGGGGAAATAAAGGGGAGAACTATCCACTGTTACACAGGAAGTTTATTATTATCATTTGCGCCATAGTCATTGTAAAGTTTAAATCCTTGTTTTAATCAGGAATAAACTGGTTAAAAGTGACCAAAAATGGTGGAAAACGGGGTGAAATGGGATTTTTGAAAACCACAGAAATTGATTAAAAGTTGCAAAATAGAGTGGCACAAAGCGGACAGAAAAAGTGGTAAAAAGGGCTCAAAGTGTCAATATTGGAACAAAGTGGTAAATAATACGCATGAAAAATCATGAATGTGGAGTGAAAAAAAAAACCCATCAAATATGGTTAAAAGAGATTAAAAGTGGCAATAGTGGGTCAAATATGCAACATTAGGTGGAAAAAGTGGTGGAAAGGGTTTACAAGTGCTGAAAATGTCTTGAAAGTAGACAAAATGTGCAAAAAAGACATTGAAATTTGATGGTGAAGTGGCAGAAATGGGAGTAATGTAGCAAACATTTATTAAAAGGTGCAAAAATATGGCAAGAAAAAGTGATGAAAGTAGGTTTAAATATGGCAAGTTTTGTGTCGTTGCAGAAAAAGGCGTGTGTGTGTGTGTGTGTGTGTACGTCTGACAGCTAATGCATCCACATCACATGTTCATCTGTCTCTGTGGTATCTCTGCTCTGTGTGCATCAGACCTCTCATCCCTAATCGGTCATGTTTTTTGTCAGTAATCAGTCACAGCATCAGTTCCTTCCATTGAAGCCGAGCCCCTCCCCGTTCCCAATCCCACCAACGGTCCCCCTCCAACACAACATCTTCTGATCATTGTCGCTCTGTGGCACACCCATGGGGGAGAGGCAGCTGCAAGACTCCATGACACATGACAAGTGCTTCTGCTCTGATCCTTTTCGCTGTAAAGGATAAAAAAAAACTGCAGCTGTTTCGCACAGGTTCACAGCTCAATCGCTACAATCGAGTCTTCCTCGGAGACGCCTCCCAGCTCCGTCTCCTCGCTCACACTTTCCATTACCAGTTGTTTTCATTTCAGTCTTTAATGAGCTGACCTTAACCAATGATGACAGCGCTTCTGTTGTCTGGGGCTCCTCGTCACTGTCACAGTGGTGACCTCTTCCCAAGTGGCAAACTTGTGTCTAAATGGGGATGTAAGAGGCTGCTAGGCTATGTTTAACTAGCTCATCACCTAAAAAGACAGCCTGGATTCACATTTTCAGCACAACCGTTTCCTTTTTTTTTTTTTTTCTGTCCTTCTCGTTGATTGCGATGAGACTCGGGCTATGAGATGCAAGCCATCCTGTCAAGCTGTCGGTTTTTCTGTTTGACACACACTTGGAAGTTGAGTAGGTTGCTGTGAAGGAGGCTTTCGTGATGTTACAGACAATTGCACTATTCTCATTCCTCGTCTCATGTATCCTGCTGTTTATTAAGACAGCTTGACCTGCCTTCGCCTTCCTCAGAGACAAGAGATTTGATGAGAGTCGCTCCCCCTTTTACACTGCCAACAACAACACACAAGCACGCTCTCAGTACAGTCCTCAACCAACTGCACGCGAGCATTCAAGCCTGTAATTTTGGACCTGCTTGTGTTCACTGTGTGGTAACCAGTGGTGTTTTTTTTTTTTTGATAAATTGTACTTTTAAAGGTTCAGTAACATGCTATTTTTCACCCATCTCATTTGTTCCAAGAACCCCAACAACAATATAGTATTTGAGGTTTATTTTCCCAAATTCGCCTGTTTTCTGGAGTTTTAGCCTCTGAAAAATCACCTTCACAGTGCTTCTAAAAACAGGCTTTTTTTGGGGCTAAACACAGTTTAGCTTGTGTTTATCACAGCAACAGCAGCAGTAAATCATTACCAGTCTTTCTTCTCTTCCCCACCTCTAATAGTCCATTTAAGACGATAGAAGTCCAACTGCTGCGTCGCATTGGGTTACAAGCACATCAGATCATCCTATATAGGTGATACGAAGTGGTATAACGGCTACTAAAAGTGGAACTGATTGTAACCGCTCGCTCTGCGCCACAGAGAAGTAAACTCTCAACTATCAGCCGAGTTTGTTATATCAACCTGCCTTTGATATGTTTGTTTTACCATTGAGGTACTTTGAGAGGGAGGAGCTCACATTCTTATACTGTAGGTAGGAGGAACGAGGATTGTCAGTAGAAAGAGTTTCCCACATAATGGAGCTGACTTTTTACAAAATGTGCAACAGCAAGGGAGGGAGGAAACAGAACTTTAGCCCTTGGAATGAAGCTAAAGGAATGTACTGTATATCACTGCAGAAAAACCATTCTAAAGTGACTTTTTTAAAAATATAATAATGCCCTTTAGAAGGTGCCATTTAGCAGAATACTTTCACTTTCACTCAAGAAAATTTGTGAGAAAATATATGAAACTTTACGGCGTCATTTTTGGCTACAAGAATACCGTTATATCAATTTGTCTATAAATAAATTCAGATGAGCTCAAATGCAGCTCTGCAGCTTTGGGCTGACAGAGACATCATTAACTAATCACAGCAGCAGGACGGAGCTGTGGCCCCGCCCCTCCACGGCTCCCCTTCACCTCGCTGTAGTTCAAGAACATGGCAGAAGAACAAACACCGGCGTCTCCTCCAGAAAATGTGCAGGCACGTTCAGACCCTGTTTGCCTTTCAAACGTCATATAATGTGCTTCTCACTTTGTCAGCACAAAACGGTAATGATAAGTAGGCTGAAATATTACTAACTAAATGCTAACTTGCTAATATGGAGTGAATTAACCTATATACACACAGGTTAACACAATGAGTCCTGCTGCACAGCCCACGTCTGTTGGTAGCCTATTGCCTGTCACCAGTTTAACTATGAACAGCCAGTTTTAATGCAACATAGGGGATACATATATTAAATTAGAGACACATACTATGCATATCATGCTAGCTTATCAGCAAGGGATAAAGTAATGCTCCAAATCTGGGCTAATTTACTATGTTTTGCCTTAATGTTACTGTGGATATTTCAGAACACATGTGTTCAAGCACACAGCTTTGCAAAGCATACGTTTGGTAAGATATTATATGTATATATTTACACACACATACACTTTATTATGTTTTTTAAGCAGACTACACTTTTTTTTGAATACATCCAAGCCTCTTATGCAGAGAGTGATGGTTTGGAAGTAATACATTGCACCTGACGTTACTGAGGTACTTTTTTACTTTTACTCAAGTACTTATTTTAATACGTACTTTGACTTCTACTTCAGTAATTTCATTATGAAATAACAGTACTTTTACTTGAGTACCGTCGTTGTTTAGTCTACCCACCTCTGGTGGTAACAGATTGGGATAGTTTGCCTGAGGACTAATGATGAACTGTTCCTGTCACTGTTACGTCACAGCAGAGGAATAACGACGCTTCCTGCTAGAGTTAAGCTGATGAAACCATTAATTACACAAACACATTTTGCATTGAACTTTTCAAATCCTGAACAAACTGCGACGGCAAGCGCTAATGAACAATTCATCTCAATGAATTTATTTGTTTCTCATTAGTCAGCAGCAACACAAACAGGGATTTTGTTTTAGTATGTTGCAGTGTGGCAAAAACTCTCTCAGTATAAACACAAACAAGGCCATATTGTCTCTTCTTTAGCCTCTCTCAGAATTTCTCCTACAGCTGTGAGTGCTTCAGGCTTAAATTACTGGGTTTGGATTTGGTTTTGCAAGTCAGGATCTTTACTGCATTAACTTTTTCTTTACATGAACATAAAATGCACTTATGGGTTTTAAAGATTTGTGGAGTATGTGACTGTTTTTGTGTAGCGGTTTGGATAGTGATAAACTTTTGCAGGTTTCTAAATTATGGTAATTGTATGCACTTGTTTTTTCCAGATTATTTTTCAATATACAAAACAAACAAAAGAGTGGTTCTCAGTTGCAAACTCCTGCTTGGATAATATGTTAAGGTGTATCTGGTGATTCTGAGTGTTTTGGCTCCACCTGAGCACAACATTATGACGGTGTATTAGGGCCACATTAGAATAAAATAAAAATCTGGGCAATACAAGATTAAAGTTGAAATATTTCAGTAATTAAGTCGTAATTTTCTGAGAATAGAATTGAAATACAAATGGGAAAATTATGATTTTATTAAGATACGGCTTCCTTCTCATAAATGTACGACTTCTCAAAAGATCCCGACTTTAATCACGTAGTGCTCAGATTTCTTTTCATTGTAATGTGGCCATAATACAAAATTAACCTTTAAAATCTATCAGTGCTATTAGAGGATTATAAACAATAAGCTTAAATAACGTCATTAACACATTTCAGAACAGATATAATATAAAGTGTAATTCAACACGATAGAAAGAAAGAAATCTGATTATATCAGTTTTCCCAGAAGATTTTCTTTTGTTCACCTAAATATTTGTAAACGAAAAACTGCATTTTGTTGTTATAAAATCTGTGATTTTAACTTGATGTGTTAAAAATTGAAGATTAGGGTTTTAGAGCGAGACCAAAAATGATCTTCAAAATAACCTTTCAAAACAAACCGACTGATCTTAAAACTGTCTTAATCAATAGAGAGAAAATTCAGGATAAATGCTTTCATCGCCTGCTTAATAAAATTTAATTAAAAAAACTAAGAAAATGCAGTGTACAGTATCTCAGTATTTTGCATGTGGGAAACTTTTTCTTCCTCTGTTTATGATATATATGTATATATATCTACATTAAAAAAAAAAAAAAAAAACCCAGAATGATTTATATTTCTACTATAAAATAACCGGTTGAAACCATGGGGAAAACCACTTACTTTTTGTGTAAAAACATACGGATATCAATTCCTGTGAACATGATTACTTTTATGTCTGCACTTATCAGCAAAGTTCCTGTGTGGATTAATTCTAATCCCTTGCTATTATGGCCACAACGGTTTCATTAACTATCCTGACATATTGTGGCATAAATGTGCTTGCTACATAATGAAACTTGCAAAGATATGCCAAGAGGGTGCAATGAAGAAAAGTCAAAATGAGAAAAGGACATTCAGCATGGCTTACTGCAATAACACACTGAGCAGACTTGTTATGGCATCAGATTATTGTAGGAAAAGAAAAAGCTTTTCTACTGTGTTATTATAATAGATTAATTAAAACCCAAGGCAAAGGAAAAGCCAAAAACGAAAACCATAAATACATATTCAAAAGATGACTGCTGTGCATAAAAGCATTAAAAGCTTTACTGCTCTCTGCAGTTTTTAGAATAAATTTAGAGTGATTTTATAAATTCTTCTACCGCATTCAGCTGCACTCACACTTCCACACAATCTTGAATTAGAGAATCCTTTCTCGCAGATCTATTCAAATGATGGTCTCTGGGCCACATGCAGGCCGCTGTTAACCCAACAGGGGCCCAAGCAGAGATCCATCAAAATCCCTGAGAAACGACGTTCTAAAGCAGTGGTTCCCAACCCTTTTCTTGTCATGACCCGGAAGCTTTTTTTTTTTTTTTTTTCTGTAAAACATGTTTTTCCATCATGTTTGTTATACTGTGTTACAAATACAGAGCAATATGTGACAGCTCAGATATTTTTATACTGCATATTATTTTAACTAAATTTATATTTGATTAAGTGAAATAATGGAATACAATTGTTTGAAATTGCGCGTGGTGTTTTCATTTGAGGAATAATAATTGTTGAATGATTATTGTTTAATTGTGCAAAATAGATCAATAAAAGTAAAAAATATAAAATTTAATTAAAAAAAAAAAAAAACCTCTTTAAATTGTATTATTACTAGACATTTCAGGCGACCCCATTTTATTTCCAGGCGACCCCACATGGGGTCACGACACTAAGATTGAAAAACCCTGCTCTAAAGTCACAAACATTTTTGCAATCATTTGTTTTATTATCAGATTACTCATTAAATAAATAATGTAAATGGAAATATAGAGAAAAGTTCCAAACATTCCGCAGTTTGCCATTAATAGTTAAAGAAGCAATGCATAGGATGCTGGTAATGCTGCATTCAAGGCAACTCAAAACTCTGGATGTTCTGCCTTTCTACTTGAAAATGTGCATTGAAAGGAAATCACACTAACACTAAAGTCTACTGCAAATACAGTACCATCTTGGTCAGCCATGTTTCTGAGATATTTTGACGTGCTGGAAAGCATTGAAGATGTCTGGTAGAGTACAAGATTTCTGAAATGTTCATCTTTAATGCTCGGCTGCAGATGAATCTGAGCTAGAGTTAGTAACAGACATTCTGCTTGATCAAATTGTCTAACCATTTCAATATCATATCGGTTTGCAGTTATATACACACACAGGCTTAATTTATTAGATAACAACTCACCAGAAAGAAATCTGACTTCTGAAAATGGCTCTAGTTACTAGAAACGTGCTGCACATCTTCAACAGTATTACATGAAACCCTTATAATCCGTCAATGAATTTATACCCTTCAATCCTCCACATCACCACTAAGCACGAGTAAATTTCCACTTGCTGATGAACTCAGTCTCGCCTAGATTTTATTCTGAAGTCAAAGCAGAACACTGCGAAATTTAAATTTCATCAAATCAACAAGCTGTATTCAAATGTACAACACGACAAAATCTTATCAATTATTTAAAAAAACATCTGAAAACAAAACAGCCTGCATTATTTATTTGTTAAAGTTGCAACAGATAATCACTGTGCAACAACATAGGCGTAGAGTAGCAACATATTAGTCTAACTCGCATCATTCAACAAATCAAGTTTACACGTTTTCACTGATCAAACATTTGGAAAAATCAAGCTTGTGCCGTAGTGTAGAAATATCACTGAACATCAGTTTGTCAAAATATACCACACTTTTTAAAAAAGTGGTATGAGTTACTAGTTGGCCTGTTAAGTGCTGAGCACGGCCAGTTTTAGTGTAAAGCGATAAGAAAGATCCACACAATCTGTCAAAGTTGCATAGATTTACTTTTTTTTGACTTAACATGCAGTTCAAATTGAACTTTTAAACTGTGAAATGGCAGCATAAGCAGTCATTCTTGAAAGAATTTGGAGGAAAATTATTGTGAGATGTCCTTCTTCACAGCAGTGAAAAAGGACATCTCACCATGGGGTTACTTTTTTTCAACCATGGGGTTACTTTAATACACTTAAATTGCATTTTTTTCAATGTTAAAATAATTTTAGTTTAGAGATAAAGTTAAATTCTTCTTTATTGTTTGTTTGTTCTTGGGTTTTTTGTAATGAATTAGAGTGATGTGAGTGATCACTTACATTAATGAGACTATTCCATATTTTGTGTTGCCCCGCTGTGATATTTTGTATTATCTCAGATAAAAACTGCTCAATTTCTGTATTTTTTTGGTATTAAAGTTGATTTTAATTTTTCTCGGAATAGCTTGTGTTTGGCTCAATATTTGAAGGTCATGTTAGTTGAGAATCACTGTATTATTATAAGGTATATTTACATAAATGTTGAGTACGCCGAGGTCAGCGTAGCACAATTTTTATAGCACCATTTGCAGTAGTACAGGATTGTTTTATTTTTTTGATGTGGGAATATATCCCTGTAACAAGGACATAAGAAGCAGATCTCATCTCCCACTCAGCGATCAGGGTCATAATTAATTGAATGAGAGTGGGAGTCTTTGGGACGGGTTCCCGTGCACTTATGCCAAACAGCCTACACAGCTATACGTCCATGCCTCCATAATGCTGAATAGTCCCCAATTACTTTTTAGAGGTGATATCCACTAAGAACTTTGGACTCATAACACATTCAAAGATTATTAAATGAGATAAAAGGGCAAGCAAAAATCGTATGGGTCTCAATAATTGACAGATTATTCATTACGAGCTAAGGTAAAGCCCAATAAGTACAGCTTCCTTGTACTTATTGCTCCTCTCCAGAGTGAAGAAATATTTCTGAGACACACACACGTACAGATGCATACACAGGCACTAAAAGCTTTAATCAGGACTTCCATTTGTGCTTTATTACACCTGAGATTCTCTAACAGCTTAGCCTGAGGGCCACTCTTGCAAATTGACAGAGGGCCAGGGGCCAGTTTATATAACTGTCTGTTTTGACTGTCAATCTTTAAAACATTTTACTCTAATCACAGCTTTTATATAGGCAGGGCACGTCATCTCAAATAGGGAATATGACTAAAATTCAAACTACCTGACACATTTCCTCTCTCATGCTAAAGCAGCAATGTTAAATGTGTAATTGACTTTCAAACTTCAGCATTGAGAAATGTATGAGATCAAGATGGAATATAAAGACTCGTAATTATCAATTATTAACTGCTGCAGTTGTTATTGATAAAGTAGTCTATACCTCTTAACAAATAAGTAATAAACATGAGTGTAAGCCTGATACTAAAAGGTAGTGTTGTAGTACTTAAGACCTGTCTTGGTCTTGAGAACAGATTTTAAAGGTCTTGGTCTTGGAAGCATCTTGACTTTGTCTCAGAGTGCCCGAACTCAGATTTTTTTAGTTAAGACCGGTCAAGACTGTTATGGCAGTTTTGGATAAAATGAGACGGAGTGAAGGATGCAGGGTTTGCAACCCTAAAACTTGACTCTGTCTCATTTCTTCCAAAACCACCACAAGAAAGACCAGCACTGATTTCTGCTAGTCTTCAACTTTAGTAATATGAGAATGTGGCCATACCAGCCTGTCATTGCCTGATTCCATTAGATCTCGGAAACTAAGCAGGTCTGGGCCTGGTTAGTATATGGATGGGAGACCACTGAGAAAGGTGACACAGTGGAGTCACCACAGTAGTATCTGCCATTGTGTTCTTGGCGACTTCACCCACATTGCCTAGTATAAATGTAGTGTGTGAGTGCTTGTGGTCGTCGGAGCGGCCGATGGCGCACTTTGGCAGCCTCGCCTCTGTCAGTCTGCCCCAAGGCAGCTGTGGCTACAATCGTAGTTTACCACCACTAAGTGTGGAGTTAAAGAATAATCCCTTAATTCTGTAAAGCGACTTTGAGTGTCTATGAGAAAGCACTATTAAAAATTGATGCTTTATTATTAAGAACGATGAAATGATAAATATCTTTGATTCATGCGTTACCCATTTTTTTTTTAGAGAAACTAAAACTAAAGAGAGAATGTTCTTTAACTTTTAAACCTTGTCATTGTTTTTCAAATATATTTTTAATGGCATCCGTCTTGTCTTGGTCTTGGTCTAGACAGGGTCTCGACTCTCTTGGTCTTGTCTTGGTGCATTCTGGACTCGGGCAAGTCTTGGTCTTGGATAATGTGGTCTTGAGCCCAACACTAGTAAAAGGTATGACAAATTGGAAGAAAGAGGAAGAATGCAAATGTTTGTGTTCTTTTGATTAAGTTTATTAATTTAGATTGTAAATGTTGTTCAATGGTTTAGAATGCGAATTAATCAAAGCAGCCAATCATCAAATATCCTCTTTTCCAGATATTGGCAGTTATCTGGATCATTTATCCTGATCATTGTAACAGGATTATTCACACTTTAAAGGCTTGGAATAAGATTATATCACCGTTTCAGTGAAACTTTGACATTTTTCCCAATGATGACATTTTTGGATATTTGAAACTGATCCAGAATAAGTATAATGATCCGGATCCCCTCCAAAATTGAATGGAATCTTCCAAGGTCCTACGCTTCATCTTTGGTTAAAAATTTGTCAAAAAAAACATGTGTTAAGAGTGGGGAAAGAGACTGTGGGTTCGGGGGATTTTAATGTTAATCTCGATGGTTGAGTGTTTTTTATTGTTGAACTAAACAAAAGGAAGAGGTATCCGGAGATGGACGAAGCCAGCCTGTGGAAGTTAAACTTTTGTTGCTGTTGTGTTGGCAGAAAAATGAAAAGGGAAGGGACACCTTTACATTAAATGACAATTGATATATAGAAAACTCCAATATTGTTGTGGTGTAATCACATTTTCTATTCTTCAACCAATAAAGCAAAACACCCACAGATACATTGCAAGATGTGGTTTTACATACACATTAAAACATCAAAAACCTCTGTTTTGTTTCTTCATTATGAACAGGGTTTATAAAACAGTATTACCAAATGATGATGAATTCCATTAGTCCATCACTGCCCTTTGTATGAGAAAAAAAACGCATAATGGTAATAGTTGTTTCTAAATGGTTTCTAGGAATGAGTCTGTGTGAGAGACACAGTGTGTTGGCTAGTAAAGGTTCAAGGCACTTTGACCCAATTGAGGAAAAATCAGGCTTAAAACTAAATCTATAGACCGAACACTCTCCTTTCAGCTTTCTTTGAAATGTAATTGTTTTTATCACATTGCACTCACAACTTCTGCAGTCGAAACACACACATTCAAATGCAAAGGCTTACAACTGACTGCCCTTGGGTGAGCTTCCTTCCACATGTACAAATGTAAGCACAAAATCCCTCAGAAAATAAGTTACACTGCAATGAACTCCAACGTTCAAGTCTCCAGAGCATTTCATTTTGCAAACAACATTACTTTATTCATGACTCTGCAATATTTGACAAACTTTAGGCAATAACAGCTCTCAGCATCTTCATTAAATGGGCAAAACAGTGACATCTGCCAGTGGAGCACAAATAAATCTTTTTTTCTTGAAGTTCTAGGAGTTTCTTTCGGAGTTTGGTCTTTTCTCAGTTTTTTATGGCTAGCCTCTCTTACACTCTGTTGCTTTGAATGTTGACATTCTCGTGCTCTGCGGCCTACAGGGGGCACGGATGAAAATGAAACTCATCTCAATGCCACACAAACTGCAGGCGTACGTCTGTAGCCTCAAAACCTGGAATTTTCTCCTCTTGAGTTCCTCAGTCTGTTAGCATCACAATATGGCAGTCAATTCTCCCTGCACAGGAAACAAGCATTCACTAACAAAACGTTGGTTTCATGAGACCCTTCAGTTTACTGACTCAAAAACATCAAACTCAGCCCCAAAGTCTCAAAATGCCAACGCTAAAGCCCCAAACTCATCACATGCAGCCAGTCAAGGGTTTTTATTCTGCACTTTTTGGCCCACAGTGTAAGCATGTCAACCATCAGTAGGGTTGCCAAACGTCCTTGAAAATATTGAATCCTCCAAAAAACAGAAAACTACACACAAAAAAAAAAGCAACGACAAAAATAGACTTAATCAATTGTTTTTAGTTAAACTAGTAAAGTGCCCGTCGGAAGTATGTATTCATATAGTGGGAGCTTAAGTAAAGTTGTCATTTATGGCCAAAGATGAGTATGTGTTTTAAGGTTGGATGTACAAAGAGGTGTACATACTCTGTAATCTGTAGTGTTATGAAGGGGTTTATTTGCAGGTGCAAAGTAAAATAGCGTGTGCAATTTCCCTGGTTTAATTCTATGGGACATGCGCATGATAAATTAAGTAATTTTTTTTTTTTTTACCTTGTCTGCACATGCTGTCAAAGGTCAACATGACAATAAGTGCAATCATTATGAGACAGCAATGCCTGTTTTGCTATTGCAATAAAATAAATTGATTTGATTTTTTGTAGAGAGTCTAGTCTTTCAGATGGTTTCAGATTGTCATAGGACAAAATATTCTGTGGGTCTTGAAAAATCAGTGAAAATCATCTAAAACTCCTGGCAATATGGGGTTGGCTGCTCTGAAAATGGCTGGCTAATTAATTTATTTTAAATCTAATAAAAAACTACGCTTTTCACCATTCATTTATTGGTTTTAATTGTCATTACTTCAGTAAAACTAGTATTATAATTTATATAAAATACATTTTCTTTAAAAGCGCTTTTCCAGAGACTCAAAGACACTTTACAGCATTAAAAACAACAAGAGCATTGATAGAAGAGAATATGACATAGAGAAAAAAAGTGAGTGGGTGGTTTAAACATTAAAAGCTGAGTGAAACAGGTGAGTTTTGAGTAGTGATTTGAAGGATTGGAGGTCAGTGCAGTTGCGGATGTGGCTTGGTAGGGAATTCCATAGGGTGGGGGCAGCTACAGAGAAAGCCTATCCCCCCAGGTTCTGTTTAAGAATTGTGGAGGTTGTACCAAAAAGGATGCTATTGCAGTAGTCAAAGCGGGATGTGATAAAGGCGTGAATTAGAGTTTCAGCGGCGGGGAAGGAAAGTGAAGGACGGAGACGAGAAATGTTTTTGAGGTGAAAAAAAGCAGTTTTCATGATTTGCTTGATGTGGTGGTCAAAGGAAATGTTATCAAAAATGAAACCAAGGTTACAGCAATGAGAGGCGGGACACAGGGTAGAGTAATCAATGGTGAGGTGAAAGTCAGAGGCAGTTTGGGTGAGGGAGTTTGGACCAATGAGAAGTATGTCTGATTTGTTACTGTTTAAGATCAGGAAGTTTTCTTGGAGCCATAGGTGATAGACTTGGACGTCGTCTGCGTAACAATGAAAATGGAGACCATGGTGACGAATGATTTGACCGAGGGGGAGGAGGTAGATGGTGAAGAGGAGAGGACCAAGCACAGAGCCCTGGGGGACTCCTTGGGACGGGGGCAGTGGAGGAGGAGCAGTTGTTAATGAAGATAAATTGTTTTCTGTAAGTGAGGTAAGACTGTAACCAGGTGAGGGCATTGCCAGTGATATTGAGAAGGGATTTTAAGCGGGAAAATAGGATAGAGTGGTTGATGGTGTCAAAAGCAGCAGTGAGATCAAGAAGAACAAGAACTGAGTGTAGGCCGGAGTCAGATGAGAGGAGGAGGTCGTTGGAGACTTTGAGGAGGGCTGTTCAGTGCTGTGTTTGGTGCGGAATCCAGATTGAAATTGTTCGAAAAGGTGATTATTGTTGAGATGGGATGCGATATGTGAGGCAACAACACGTTCCAGAACTTTTCACAGGAAGGGGAGGTTGGAGATGGGTCTGAAGTTGCTCATGATGTCGGGGTTGAGATCAGGTTTTTTGATGACGGGGGTTACAGTAGCCAGTTTCATTGATGAAGGGACGGAGAGAAAGGTGAGGGAGGAGTCGATGATTTTTGCGATGAGATGGGAGATGGTGGGGAAACAGTGCTGAACAAAGGGGGATGGGACAGGATCAAGTACGCAGGTGGAGGTTTTCATGGTGGAGAGGATTTTTGACAGTTCAACTGGGTGGACAGGTGTGAATTTGGAGAGAGAACGAGTGGTAAGAGGGGCGGAGGCAGGTGAGGAGTGGGTGGATGTGAGAGGAATATTTAAGGAACTGTAGAGGGTGTTAATTTTTGATTGGAAGAATGATAGGAAGGAGTTGCATTTGTCTGTGTTAAATGAGTGGGAGATGTTGTCACAGGGTTTGAGGAGTTTGTTGACGGTGGAGAAGAGAGTCTTTTGGTTATTGGAACTGTTGTGGATAAGGTTGGAGTAGTTGTTAGAGCGGGCGGTGTTGAGGGCAGTTTTATATACAGTAGTTGAAGGTGATCGGAGTAAGCTAGGAGATGGACTGTTAAACTGTTTTTTTTGTGGAGACGTTCAAGTTGACGTTTGCGGGTTTTTAGTTTTCTGAGGTTGGGGGTGTACCAGGGGGCGGTGTGTGTAAATGAGACTGATTTGGTTTTGGAGGGGGAAAGTTTGTCGAGGCAGGAGGAAAGGCAATTATTGTAATGATTAACAAGGTCTGTGGGATTGTCGGAGAGCGGGGGGGGAGGCAGACAGAAGATTAAGAAGAGAACCGAAAAAATCATGAGGGGAGATGGATTTCAGGTTTCTAAAACAAATGGTTCGCTTGTCCTTGGGGTGGAGGGTGGGGAGGTGGAGGTCCATGGTGATAGCCAGATGATCGGAGATGCAGAGGTCAGTGCTGGAAAGTTGCTGGATGGTGAGACCGGTGGAGCAGACTAAATTTAGGGTGTGGCCATGGGTGTGTGTGGGGAAGTTGACTTGTTGAGTGAAGTTGTGGCAGTCCAGTAGAGCAAGGAATTCAGAGGCATGGGGGCAGTTGATGTTGTCCAGATGGAAGTTGAAATCACAGAGGAGGAGAATGGATGGTGAGATGGGTGAGAGCTGTGTGATAAAATCAGATAAATTGGGGAAAAAAGATGGGTTGGGTTTAGGAAGGCGGTAAATGACAGCAATGATGAGGGGAGAAGGACCGAGGAGTTTGAAGGTCATGTGTTCGAATGACTGAAAGGATGTTGTGGATATGGTGCTGATGTTGAGGGTTTTTTTATGGACTGAGGCTACGCCACCGCCCCGGCCAGTGAGACGGGGCTGTTCAATGTAAGTGTAACCAGGGGGAGTGGCTTGGTTTAGTGAGAAATAGTCTAGAGGTTTCTGCCAGGTTTCAGTGATGCAGAGAAATTCCAGGTTATTGTCAGTTATGAATTCATGTAGGATGAGTGCTTTATTGTTAAGTGAACGGGTGTTAAGGAGAGCCAGTTTCAGTATTTTTAGCATTGAGGGTGGCTGTGAGGAACGAGGGAGTGGACAGAGGATGGGATTGGGCCGTTTTATACGTTTTGTGTCATTTTTGTAGGGTTTAGGGGGTCTCACTGTGATTATGGACGGAATGGGAAAAGTGTGAGCAGAGGGATGTAGTGCCGGGTGGAGCCTGTAAGGGGAGCTGTGGCAAGAGGAGGCACTTTGGTGGGGCACAGTAGAGTAAGTTGAAGGGGACGGTGTGTGTTTTGTAAATAGTCAATCATGTGGGAAATGCTGGACGGCGTGCTGAAGATTGGCTGTTAAAATACTATTGCTCAGTTTATTACGGTAAAAACCATCAGGATTAGAAAATGATTTCCGACCCCAGAAGATATGAAAAGACAAGTCCAACATGAGACATTAAGTATTTATTCATTTTTGACCAGCTATCCGCGACCCACTTTTGGGTCCCGACCCAACAGTCGAGAATCGCTGGTCTATATAGTCTCTTCCAAAAATGGCTCCATATTTTCACTTTTTTGATATTCAAGTTGAATTTCATCCTCGTATGTATGGCCATTATTTGAAGGTGATGGAAGATGAGAAGCAATCAAATACCAACATAGATCCCCCTGCACCTGTGTGTGATTAGCATTTGTACCTGTAATTGCCACCATATTGATGTACCTTAGTTTCCTCTAAATCCTGATGAGATGGGGCCTCAAGTAAACACAAAAGTCAATTTTTAATTTCCTGAAACATAAAATGCAAATTATCCACATGTATTTCTTCGCGGGTGCATAATTATTTTTTTTTTTCAACCCTCTGGGAACATGAATGTTGGGCTGTAAAATCTGTTTGCAAATCAAGTCAATATTAATTTTGGCTCATAGTTGGGTTTAGTCAGAATGAGTCCCTTCGCGTATCGGAAGGGAACATTTGTTGGAGAATATACATGCTTTGTTCGTTTAAGTTAAATGATCCATCTGCCGTTGTTGGCTTGATTTGCGATGGTTGTAACAAATGAAGTGTGTGCGACAATCTCAAATTCTTCTGAAAGGCACTAACAATAAAGCGGAGACTTGTCTAATTACCAGAAAATACAGATATACTGTATATTATTTGTTCAGTTAACTGCCAAATTGATAAAATTCTACATGTTATGAGTCACTTTCTATCCTTAGAGTATTTAAAAAAAGTTCACTGTATGAGACTAAGTCTTCGATCAAGTACCGTAGGTTATTAATGTTGATTCAGTATTATAAACAACTTTCTGTGTAGAGTTAGCATGTTGTCCTCAACCATTCTAGGGTGTACTTTCGCTACACTGGTTTTGTTCCACGGACCTGAAACATACGTTAGGTTGATTGGCGGTGCTAAATTTCCCTTGGAATGAATGGACCTCTGTAGGGAAAATGACTCCAACCCCTTGTGTCCTTAATTAGAAAACCAAGTGTAGAGAACAGATGGAAAAATAGTAGAAAACAACAAGGCAACACATTCCTAAAAGGTTGCAATCATTAATATTGCTACAAAATGCTTGTTTCGCTATAATACAATGTACAGCAATGCTTTTACAAGTTAAAAAGCTAACATTGTTGCTCACACGTACCCTCAACAATACATCTTGTGACTCTTGATCTATTGTCCAACCTTTAGTATTACAGGATTGTCACAGCTGGGATATTTACGGGGATATTTACATGAAATGTATTGTTTTGTGTGTGTTCTGCCTCATATATTGCCCTATTATGCAAGGTGGAAAGAAGGTGAGGGCATTGATATCCAAACCACTGCTTTATTTCACAATAATCATTACAACAAATATTCTTTGCCAAAACCATGTCAAAACAAAACTTTTACAGGTAGTGTTCCTCTGAATAAAGAGGTCAGAGGACATTACTTCAGTTTTAAAGTCTTTACACAGGCTCCCAGTCAGCCTCATATAAGACTTTAAAGTTATGCTGCTGGTGTATAAATGTGTGAATGGGTTTGATACAGAATCCATCAGTGAGATGTTAGTCAGGTATGAACCCAGCATGTCTCTCAGATCTATCTCAGATAGTGGAGCCCAGAGTTCACGTCAAACATGGTACCGCTGTTTTTAGTTGTTATGCTGCAAAGCAGTGGAACAAACTGCCAGAAGAGCTGAAGTCAGCATCAAACTACTCAGTTCTTTTATCCAGAGACAAATCAGAAATGACAGAGTCAACAAAGGTTCCATCAATCACAACTTCATTTGGTCAGTCTGCCTTCATTTACACAAGTGCTAAGCTGTGGAATCCACTACCAATGGAACTCAAGACCATAGCAGATTTTAAAAATACACCTGAAGGCTTAAGCCTTGGCTGAAAGAAAATCTAAACTGTACCCATTTGTAAATAGCTGTGTATGTGTGTGAGAATGTTTTATAGTCATTGTATTGTGGGTGGTGGTTTTATTGTTTTGACTGTATTTCAAGGCCCAACCAGTGATAGGAGTGGTGAACTAGTACTAGCTATAAACTCTATGTGCATCACATCAGCTGCAAATATTTATATCTATGTTGAATTGCTTTGTCCCTGTCAAATAAATAAATAAATAAATAAATAAATAAATAAATAAATAAATAAATAAATAAATAAATAAATAATTGATTATGACTGAGAGGGAGATTTTTAATCACATTATTGTTCACTTAATGTTGATTTTCATGTTCTTATTGAATTTTAAACTGTTGCACTTTTTAATCATGTAAAGCACATAAAATTGCCTTGTGTATGAAATGCGCTAAACAAATAAATTTGTCCCGCCTTGCCTCTGCTAACTCTAAAGCCACACCTGCTCACAGGCGTAATTATCAACAGTGCAACCGTAAGGGACCCATGAAGATAGGAAGAAAAAACAAAAGCACTCCAGATATGCCCCTGTTTTTGTGAGTGGAATAGCACGTCGTTAAGGTAATGCTTGTTTGCAGGAATGGGAGGGGGAGGGGGAAATGACAATTTGTCCGATCACCTTGACACTGTCAGTCATGATGAGTCATCATGACTCATTCAACACGGAAAGAAAGCGGCGCACAAAAGAGGAAGAAAACAAAGGAATAGGATGAGAGTATGGCTAAAATGACCAACTTAGACAGTTTCTTTACTCAAACCAAGCTAGCGCATGCCGCCGGAGGCAAGTACTAGCGGTGTTGGGGGATTATTCAGACAAATGATTTTAATTGTACAACCTCACTTCACTTCCTGATGCCAAGACAAAAAGCTTTATAATAGCCAGAAAATGAGCTTCTGAGTGAGAACAGCTTCCCTTTGTTTTGAAGTGGGATTAAAACCAATAGGTGCACCTAATCTATTACACACAATCCTATAGTTCACCTGGTGATTTGGGATAGTTAAACAAAAAAAAACCTAATTTGTGAAAACTGTGGTCTGGAGATGCAAAAACAGTAAAGAATGAGGTGAACCATATGAATGAGGTTAAAGTGAAAAAAAACCATCAAATATGGTGAAAAGAGGTTAAAAGTGACAATAATGGGTCAAATATGCAACATTAGGTGGGAACAGTGGTGGAAAGGGTTTATAAGTGCTGAAAATGTCTTGAAAGTAGACTAAATGTGCAGAACAGACAATGAAATGTGATGGTGAAGTGGTAAAAATGGGAATAATGTAGCAAAAATGCATTAGAAAGAAAAGGTGATGTAAATAGGTTTAAATATGGCAAGTTTGGTGTCGTTGCAGAAATCAAAAAATATTCTGTTTCTTGAAGGCGTGCGTGCGTGCGTGCTTGCGTGCGTGCGTACTCACCGGGGCCTATCACTGTGATGTTACCCCACTGCCTGGCTCACTCCTCTCTCAGTCTCCCACCAGGGTCTCCATGTCACTACCCCTTGAACTCTCCCTGCAGAAGAGTAGCCATAACATTACACAATGCAAGAAAAAAACATTTTCTCCCTGAACTGTATTGGCATACCACTTTATGTAAAAAAAACCTGCACACATTATCCCCACATAATAATAAATGAAATAAGCATTCATTTGCTTGGTGAGATGAGCAAACCTGCAGGCACTTAACTCATTGGCAGAGACATCTTCAACAATCTGCCTGATATCAGTAATTAATTACCACGAGCAAATGGCATGATTGTATCTGTCATAGAAAAAAAGAATTAAGTGGGCTTTTATCAGCTTCTATTAACACATTTTCTGGAGCTTCTAATGGGTTGATAAATATATTATTCATTTTTGTTTGAATGGATGAATAGTTAGGGGTGATGTATTCACTGTCGAGGCGAAGAAAGACCCAAAAAATCTAATTTGTTAAGTAATAAAATGCAACTAAATAATCAGAGCCTCGCCGGACTGATACATTTGCAATCTTGAAAAATAAATGCTTGGTTTGTTACTGGAGGGAAATGCAAATGGCTCTTCCATTAAAAGCATTGCTGTCATTATCTGAACAATTATTTTTTACTGTTCAAACATTAGAGCTGGACTAAACGTTTTTCTTTTTTTTTTTTTTTTTTAAATTCAATTAACATACATTTTCAGAAGATGCTTGGTAAAAGACTAATTTGTGTCAAATGTCTGATTAATTCAACTTGTTTTTATTGTATTTTGTGTCCTGAGAGTTTAAACAAATTCAGACTTAGGATAAATCAAAGGAAAAATAAATCCCTACCAGGAGATTTGGAGATAATATATAATCCCCTGTGAATGAGAACAGAAGCCAGTTTTCATCATAACAAATTAAGATGTTTAAAAAAAAAATAAACATGAATTTCAATGGGATTATCCAAAAAGTGGATCTAAAAATTAAGGCTTGAGCTGCCCAAGAAAATAAAACTCTATACTAATACATTGTGTATAGCACTTTCACACAGCTATACTTAATGTTAGAGGGAATACCTGTAAACATTTGAACAAAGTGGTATCCACTGGTGATGACAGATATTATCGGCAAGTTATCGGTATCAGACAATAGTTGCTTAAAAATTAAGTAGTACGCCGACATAATTAACCAATAAAATAACATGCTTTGCTTACTAGATCAACCCAGCTTCAACATTTGTAAATGTTCAGTGCTCTCAGTGTTATGTATGTTGCTTATAGCAGTAGTCAAAACATAGCGGAGTCTCCTCAGGCAGAGGCCTTGGTGTATGCTATCTGTGTACGATGGAATCTAGCCTGCTTAGGGCAGTCTGACTAGAACTGACCAGGAGAGACTTCTATAATTACATATCAGACATCATATACATAGACAGCAACGCCTCATCGCCCCTGGAGAGGCGTGACTAAGCGCCGCCATCTTTTGTTTGTGTAGCAAACTGCAAGACTGCTTGTAAATGAACAGAGGTACAAGCAGTGACGTGCAGTCAGGGTATACAAGGTAGGCAGTGCCTACCCAAGGGTGAATTGATAATTTGATTATTCGTTTTAATTATAATATAATTATAAATTATTTATTTTTCAATTTCTAATAGCCTACAGTACTTATGAGTTTAAAAGTGTCAGCATTTTGTGTGTTTCATAGATCAAATGACTAACCAGCGCTATTTCCTGGTACGGCAGAGACGCTGCACGGTCTCACTCTGCTGTAAAAGGCAGGAGAAGGCCACGCCCTCTTCCACAAGCAAATGGCTGCTCTGCCTCTGTCTCCATAGCGTGTTTTTATGTGTTTGCGCATGCACAGTCAGTTCCCCAAGATCAAAACCATTTACGTAAAAAGGCAGCTCTCTATGCTGCCTTTGGACGTAACCGTGCTATGCTAAATGCTATATGTAAGCTCACAGTGCATTGGTGAATTGATCCAGCGTGGCTGCTACAGCTGCTACGTTCTCTAGCTAGAAGCGAGATAACACTACAGGCAGGATGACAGCGTTAGAGACGATAATGAAACTTTCCTTTGAGGAAAAACGTCAGCTTCTTAAAGATAGGTGACCAACACCTGAGCTACCAGACCTTCAGCAAAGGTCATTTTCTCTGTGTTTCCAACACAAACACTGGATGCGCTGCCGTGTCATGAGATATATCTTGTTGGGAGAGTATGGCGGCTACACTAAATAATTTCTTGTTTCTTTAATGGTGTTTTACGATGTTGATTTTGTTAGATTAACGTTTGCCAGCAGAAACATATGAACCAACAACGGATGCGCTGCCATGTCATGAGATACTGTATATCTTGTTGGGAGAGTATGCAGGCGATATTGAATAATTGCTTGTTTCTTTAATGATGATTTCTAATGTTGATTTTGTTTGATCATCACTTGCGAGCAGAAACAAATGAAATTGTGGTGGTCTCGATTTGCAACGAGCAGTAATAATTTTTAAATATAATGCTAAGAAATGTCTCCTCTTCTGTCCACACGTACCGCTCCATGTTTTCTTGGAAAGAAGTGGTCATGTGACCAGGTACGTCATGTTCTGTGATGTGTTATTGCAGAAAAAGAGTTTCCATTGCCCTTTTGTTATACATTTCAACATCAAAACGTCTGAAAAACCACCTCATGAAAGCGTAAAAGCTTTTTAGCGATATTTTTTGTTTGTTTTTGTTTTTTGTGGAAATTCTGGTGTTTCCATTACTAGTTTTAATTGTGCTATTTAGATGTTGTGCTTTTTTAAGGGTAATGGAATTGCAGCTTATGACAAAGAATGCTTGGAGCTTGTAAAAATGTTGTTTTGAACCACTCAGATACAGGATTGAAGACCATTTTTCTTAATTTGCACATTTATGATTACTGATGTTACATCATTTTAAACTTCATTGTCTCATGTCTGTATTTGCCAGCATGCCAAGGTGATATGAAGAATAATTCTGTCTGTTAATGCCATGATCAAAACTCTCTGACTTTAAGTGTGAGGGGAAAAACTATTGGTATTGGTTTTCAGCCCAATGAGTTTAGATTTTTTGGCAAATCAGATCCAATACCGCATCCCAAATATCTACTGTATGAGACAAAAATTGTTGTCTTTTTTATTATTATTGTTTTTTTCTGACTCTCAAAATAAGCCCCACCTATCAGTTTTCAAGAAATTACATATTTACAAAGTGTAATGCTCTTTTGAATCTAATTTGGATGACGACACATTTGTAGTTACTATAAATGGGCATGAGTTTCTCTTACAAAAAACCCATCATTCTACCTTTTGTCCTCTTTAATCTCCTCAGGGTCACAGGCGGGTGAGTTTATTCCACACAAAGCCGGTAACAATGTGGATAAGTTGCAAATCCATTGCAGGGAAAGAAAATCACACTTACTCCCACGTTTAATTTAGAAATTTTTCTGAACGTACCGTACGTGTTTTTGATCCGTAGGTGGAAATTGAGTATGGAGGTGAAAACCACACCGAGCACAAACGTCTGGATGTGAGGCGGCGATGGAAGCCACCACGCAGTCCTGAAACTAAATCCGTCTTTTCCCCTGAAATCAAGATGAAATTCACACTCTGATTATGCACACTCACCGCTGTTGAAGTTTCACTTGATAACAGTCATCAATTTCTATCAAAGGTAAACCATCAAAGTGAGGAAGCTCCTTCAAAATGACACCTCGGCTGCAGTTATCACTCAGGAAAAAGTATGAAAAACAGTTTAATTTAGAGAGGAATGAGAAGTAATGTGATGGATTATTTTACGGAGTTCGCTCTCGTCAGCCAGTGATCAGTCAAAAAAAAAAAAAGAATTGGAACTTTTAATGTACAATTTATTTTGCTTTTATAAATCTGAATTGTTTCCCAAACAAAAACTTAAATGAAAACGTCAAATGTGTCAATATTAATCTAAGAATGTCCCTATGTCACCTTTTTTCAAGTTGATGCTAAATGACACTACACACTCTAATGTGTGCTTGCATCAAGTATTTGTACATTCATTCTATGTCCATCCATATGGAAAGTGTACATTTGATCAGTGATAGCAACCATGATTAAGCCCTACTTGTACTTAAATTTGGAATGCATGTCATCAGTTTTGGTTTACAAGTGTGCAAGTCAACCAAAAAGTGTGACTAGTAAGCGTTATATACTAATAAGTGGGCGGAGAAAAGCAAATTCAGGCTTGCCATTGATTTTTGAAAATATTACAACCAATAAAAAGTAAAAACATCTCGCAATGCCATAATTACAAGCATGTACATTACATTTCTCGTTTCTATTTCAGCGTGTATTTGTGTCATTTTAACAATGTGAGCCAAGCATAATGCCTTAAGGTGCTTTAAACACCAAAAACAGCATCACCGTTCACTAACCGCAACAAATGTAAATAGGGCACCAAGAGATTCATTTGTTACCATGACCTTTGACTGCATTTTTTCACACATGCAGATTAACATTTACTGGAAAATCAGTCCTTTTTTTTATGGATTATTTTTTGTAAAATAATGTAAATTTTTGTCAAAAATGGTGAAATAGGCCCTATAAATTGATAATGCTATCAGATTGAGTCTTTATAACAGGACAGTTAGATTATAATTCACCTTAATCGTCAGACTTTTCTTCATGTGTGTGGGTTCTTTTAAAGCTGGCTGCCAATGCAAACATGAATGCATATTGTCAGTGAACACTACAGTGAATGACCTGTGTCCTCAATGCCTTTGGGTCACCTTGGAAATCCAGCAGAGGTATTAAGAGATTACGGGCATCTGCTCAACCTGTGGAGGCTTCAGACCACCTTCTCAGGTCTTATTTGGCTCTGGTGGAAATGTTTCCTGTGGTGACTGTGCCACGGGCTGCTCGGGGGTCAACGCCAAAACATCTCCTTGTTGTCATCCTTTCGTCAGCCTCAAGGTCAACGCTGAAGAAAAGGTCATGGCTTCACCCTATTGCCGCAGAGCAGTGAGAAGTGTATCACACTGACCTGTGAAAGAAAGAGAAAACACTGAGTCAGAGGACACAAAAGGGGAAAAAAATGTACAAGTTTTAGACTTGGGTTCATTTATAGCCATCTGAGTTGGTATATTGGTGTTGAAATAGGACAGCAATTTTAAAAAGCTGGAGTTTTATCCCTTTGATGAAAATGTAATTTGTAATAAGTAGAAAAAATATCTACAGATGATTTATTATTGCCTCCACCAACGTGGTAATATTTTCACTGGCGTTCAATCAATCAATCTCAATCAATCTTTATTTGTATAGCGCCAAATCATAACCAATGGTATCTCAAGGCACTTTACAGTAGAGCAGTCTTAAGGACGGACTCTTCATTTTATGGATACACACATATGCATATATACGTATATACACATACATATGTATCCCACACCCAACATGAATTCATCATGGCGGCAAGGAAAACCTTCTGTTAAGCAGCAGGAACCTTGTGTGGATCCCATTCCTATGATGAACAGCCATCCACGTTATGCTGTGTTGGGTGTGTGCAGAGAAAAGGGTGGAGACAGAGCCGCTGAGACTCTGTAACTCCACACTGAGGATCCCACGGGCGTTCATTTTTTTGTTTTTCCGTTGGCAAGATTATTTCACAAATTTTTACTAAGTCTTAACCAAAGACAGACCCTACACCATGGATGATTCTATTACATTTTGGAGGGGATCCAGACCAATACCCTGATTCAGAATAATCAGTTCATAAATTACTGATCTTTATGAAAATGTACTAGTTTATTTTGGATTAGTTCCTCAATTGTACAACCAAGTTGAGGTAGGATTGGATTTAGATTGAATTGAATCACCATTTTTCAAAAAATGTCAGTGCCAGTTTGGACCCACTGCATGAATATTAATGGGGAAATAAATTTCTTACAAGCCTTTAAAGCATAAATGATCATGATCACCGATGCAGATAACTGCCAGTTTTATGACTAAAAGGAAATTTGGCACTTTGCGGAAGTTTCTAATCTTGTTAAAATGATTATGCACCATATTTCAACACTGATTGGAGTGATCACATCATTTTACTCCATAGCACAAGGGTGTCAAACTCATTTTAGTTCAGGGGGCAAATATGGACCAGTTTGATCTCAGATGGACTGCAGATTATAGGTTGGGGGGAAAAAAGAACAATTTTAACATCATTGTGCCCTAGATTTCCATATCAGTTACATTTGATTAAAAAAATCTTGATTTTGAAACCAAGTTTAGTGTAATTTAGAATAAGTTTGTTGAATTGTTTGTGAGAAATTGCAAAATTTGTGGCAAAATATAGAGTTCTTTCCACAATTTGCAATTAAAAATGATTGCAATCATGTGATATAAACAAAGGAAAAATGCAACCCCCTTAAAATATTGTGGAGTTTTATTATATTGGTGAATTTGAGATATCTACAACTGGATTATTTGGTAATTTACGCTATAATTTGTTTTCTCGGTCATGCCAAATTGGATGCTCTAAAGCAGTGTTTCTCAAATAAGGGTACGTGTACCCCTAGGGGTACGTGATGCTCTACAGGGGGTACTTGAGAGAGATGACCGGAAATGATTAAAACTATAAAAATACAGTAAATCTAATCAGGAGCCCCAAAATCAGTGTTTTTCAACCTTGGGGTCGGGACCCCATGTGGGGTTTCCTGGATTTTAAATAGGGTCGCCTGAAATTTCGGGAAAATTCAAAAAGATTTAAAAAAAAAATGTTTAATTAGCATTATTTTTCTATTATTAAAACAACACAATCATAAACAACTGTACCTCTATTCATTCAATTTGTGAAATATAAATCTGGTTGAATGAAAATGCAGTATTTATTTATTTTATTTTTTTTTAAATGGGGTCATCAGAAAATCTTGATATCAATGTCACTATTAAAAAAAGATTAGGAACCATGTCACTAAATACCGTTTAAATCCACTTTTTTTTTTTTTTTACATAATTAGATTCTCGAAAATGTGTATCACTCGTTCATACCATCATTTTGCTCTGTAGTCATTGTTGCAAAATATTGTAATCAGACAAAGGGGGTACTTGGATTCAGAAATAAGAGAAAGGGGGTAAAAGTTTGAGAACCACTGCTCTAAAGGGCCAGATTTGGCCCCCGAGCCTTGAGTTTGACACACGTGCAACAATGTGAAACAGATTATCAAAAGTTCCGATAGTAAAAGACCTAATGTATGGAAAGCTAAGTTTGACAACTTACATTTTCATTCTTTTGTCTGAACAAAACATTTTGATAAAGGTGTGTTTTTTTTTTTTTTCATCACCTGCTAAGTCAGATAATGCACTGGGATAATAGAGTCAGAAAAAAACAGGAGTTTGAAGTCCTCATTACATCACATCAGTGTGCTAACATGTTCTTTCCCATCTCACACTTCACAACAGGAGCAACTATCAATTATAAGTGGCTTCTCCTGCATAGAAAATGGTAATATGTTCCTCTCACTACAAAGATAATTCCGCTCGTACACCCACAGCAGCCGAAGTGCTGGATGATTTCTTTTCACTTTCCACACACACAAACAATTGAAACATTACAGACACTTTTTTGTGTATTTTACACTACGACCTCACATGACTACATGCCAAATCTTCCTCTGATAATGATTTGGAAACTTTGATTCTTTTTTGGTTTCTGAAGATTTGCCAGAATCATCGGAGATTTAAACCGTTCCAGTCTTTAAAGTACAAATGTTGAAGTATCATTTAATCATAAAATCTGAGTCAAAAAGCTGGATTCACTTTGCCTTACACTTTTCCACAGAAATTCAACTTGTGGACTAATGATGTCTCTATACTCTCCCTAATGGAGAGCCCATTTGGAGCAACACGCACAAGACAAGTTTGAAAGTTTTAAAGACACTGTCAAGCAACAGCATGTCTATCACATCACCAGTCACCAGTTTGGGGAATGAATTCAACATTAAGATGTTCAAATTCTCTTTTATTCAACTAATATTAAAACTAGGTGACAGTGGATGTACTATTAAATGCTTGTAAACAACCACCGAGGAAGATTTGTGGGTAAAAATTGTCACTTTATCTACAGATTTGCATCTTTTTTTAGAAATCAAAAAAGCTAAAAATGACTTTTGAAATTCCAGCTACGTCACATATAAATACTTACTGTTTGTCTTTTTTATTATGAATCAGACGTGTCATGAGAGTTGTGGACAACAAAAGAATAATATCATTGTGAATTTGTTACATGGCTACATGAAAAATGAACAAAACTGAAATATATTAGTTGCTCAAAGAAACAAATTTCCTGGCAGAAGGTTGCATATCAACCTTAAAAGGAAGTCTCCTACAGACACATCCTGTTTTTAATATTTCAGGTAATTGGTTTTGCTTTGTTTATTGATCTCCTCATATTAACTATCACTTGCATGTTTGGGTTTTAATGCTACTTTTCCTCATGAGCAGCTCCATTTAATTAATGTTTTTTGAAACAACAGCGAAATGGAGAACTGACCCTTTAACCCTCTAATCTCTGCACGAAATGGTTTCATATTAATCCAACCCAAAGTCACTTTATCCAGTGGTTGTGATTACACCATGATTTCCATGTACTGTACATAATGTAATGCAGGGTAGTGAGATGGTTTAGTGGTCAGCACTTCTGACTGAAAGGGAGATTTTTAATCATGTTATTGTTAATTTCATGTTTTCACTGCTAGTTTTAAATGTTTTTACTGCTAATTTTAAAGGGCTAATGTTAAGCTAAATAGACTTTTTTGTGCTTTAAACATTATAAAAGGCTATTATCGCTTCATACACAGACCCAGTGTTTTTTTCATTGATTCCCTCAATCATTAGATAGAGGGTGATTTGCTCCTTTATTACTACAGGGTGAGCCCAAACACCTCGCTCCAATATGATGACGCGTTCCCACTTTGATGACGAATTTGACGCGACACTGAGCTGGAGAAGCCGCGCCTCCAGGAAGCTCTCTGCCGTGATTGACATGTAAACAGACACGCCCACGAAGGTGAGCATTTCAGCGTCGTTCGCACAGTGTTATGTACCGTATTTTTCGGACTATAAGGCGAACTTAAAATCCTTTAATTTTCTCAAAAATCGACAGTGCGTCTTATAATCAGGTGCACCTTATGTATGAAATTAATATGTCAAAATGTTTTAGTACAACTTTGGAAAACTATGAAGCTGCACCACTTGATGGATTTATATATATAATTATTGTTAATGATTTGAATAAAGTTTGACTTATCTGACTATTTTGTTCCGCTTAATGAGCCTTAATAATAATAATAATAATAATAATAATTATAATATAATAATAATAATAATAATAATAATAATAATAACAAACCGGTGCGCCTTATGTATGAAAATAGACCCGGTCAGACCCATTCATTGATAGAGCGCCTTATAGTCCGAAAAATACGGTATGTGGTTTCTACAGTCTATGTATGTACCGGTGAACGCCCCGCCCCCACGCTCTGTCTCATGTTTATAAAGCAGCATGAGCTCGGCTACGGAGTGGATGGGAGGAGGGCGGGCCGTCCTCTGGCCCTACGTCACCGTGCGGGGAGGAGGAAGTCAGTG
Organism: Gouania willdenowi; assembly: GCF_900634775.1. Taxonomy (NCBI): domain Eukaryota; kingdom Metazoa; phylum Chordata; class Actinopteri; order Blenniiformes; family Gobiesocidae; genus Gouania; species Gouania willdenowi. The sequence goes on from NC_041050.1 coordinate 7,958,053, forward strand.
TCTCGTCTATAAACACACCCACTCATTAATATGCATAAGTAGGCCACAAATTAGCCTGTTTGTGTAGAGTTACTCAGAAAGTGACTTTTCAGAGGCTGAAACTCTGGAAAACAGGCGAGTTTTGGAAAATAAACCTCAAATACTATGTTTTTGAGGTTCTTAGAACAAATGGAGATGAATGGTGAAAAATAGCATGACACGGAACCTTTGATGTTCTTTGTGATTTTTAAGATGTTGAATGTTTTCTGTTGAATTTTTTGATCATGTAAAACATGTTGAATTGTCTTGTGTTTGAAATGCGCTATACAAATATATTTGCCTTTGCCTTGAAACAAGAGCAATATCCAGTATGTTTCTAGGGCCTTTCCGTGCACATTCTTCATAATAATATTATATATATATAAATAATTGACCTGTAAACTGTAAAGAATCATGTAAGAATGAAGTTTAGGGGACTCCACATCCCACAATGCAATGTGCAAAACTTTTTGTTTGCAGTGGAGATCAAAACAAACTTTCGATCGGCAATTTGAACCTTTTACGTATTTTTTCCAAGCAAATGATCACCAATGTATCTATGACACCTTTGTTTTTATCTGATGATAAATACATATATATATATATATATATATATATATATATATATATATATATATATATATATATATATATATCTTCAGCATCATCCAATCAATTACATTTCAAACCTCGTCATAACAGTACATAATCTAATTAATGTTTCTTAATACTAAAATAAAGATTTGAATTGAAAGTACTGCTATTTTGAATGTTTAAATGATCTTTCAACTTTCCCCAGATACTTATTTTCTTTAATATATTTAAGATAGAAAATACTCAGTTTAGTGCTGCACATTTTAGCTCTCACTTCTGACACAAGTGCCACTTGAGCATTGTTTCCCACTGCTGAATAAACCTCTTCACAGGAAAAAGTTAGACATGTAATTTGAAGTTTCAAGCGCTTGAAAGAGAATAAGCTATTGCTTATCCTGGTAGCTCCACTGCAAGAGGAATAAATTAGCCAACAGAAATAGGTTTCAACCGAATGTCAAGGCCAAGGTTTTTTGTTGTTGTTTTAGGGAGATATCGTAACCGTCATTTCTAATTAGAGTAACCATTTACCACTAGCAGCAGAGGATAGATGGAAATCTAAAAAAAGTTGTAGTGAAAGTAAAATCAAGGACTCCTTGCCAAAATGTTGCACAATTACCAGATATAACTTAACTCCCTCTGGCAAAAATGAATAAAATATGTCCAGTATATGCCAGGTAGATTATACTCATCCCCAGACATATAGAAGCTGAGTCATTCTCTATATTCCAAATATTCTAAAACTAACTGCCAGCAAATAAGGTACAGAATACTGAACATTCTTTCTGTTGTCCAGCTTTGCCTATACAAGACTATATGGGCTGGAAAAGCTGACACTGACATTTATGGTGATTTAACCTGTAAAATAATTGGCTACATTTCACTGAACCAACTGATGACCAAAGCCTCTGGCTCTGTATGGGGAGTGGACTGCGCGCAGTCCGCCCCACATACCGAGCCAGAGGTAGAGTGTTAACAAATGGAAAAAATCACTTGTAAATCTAAGAGAAACAAATCCAAAGGTAGAGAGAACATGTGCAATTAACTTGCAGTCGAGACTGTGAGCCTCTTACTGTCCTCACAGGGGCTAGTGATATGTGCTTTCATGTCTCTAAAACATAAAAAAAAAACTCTCCAATAACACAAGATAAAGTTCCTACATTTGTAACTAGTCTCTATTGAGAAAAAAAGTCGCTAAGAGCTCCACAGTTGTGCGCATTCACGAGGATGGAGGTAAGGGACGATAGATTTCAAAACAGGGAGGGGAGGGGGAAGCGTATTTGCTTCTATACAAGTCTCACGATGCTACATACTGCAGCTTTAATGGGTTTCATTATTTGTGAATGAAATAACCGTTATCACACATTAGCCTCTGGAAGATAATATATTTTTTTGATTGGGCAAATATTGGAAGGGTTGCAGTAATCCAAGGGTGCTGCCGGTGACATCAATGTTTTGTGGTTTGTAACACACCCCCCCAATGGACGTATCCAGTATAATGCTTTTTGCTATCTGCTTAAGGAATTGGTAGTTTCCTTTGGCTATTACCCAGGTAATGGTTAATGATGATGATAACAAAAGACTTTTTGGGTGTTTGGGAGAGCTCTAACTTCTCTGCTAAATAGTATCTTCAAGATTCTCCTAATGGCAAGTGGGAGCTGGAAATCTGCAACAAGCATCTTGTTTTTCCCATTTAACCAAAACACACCTTTCAGGGAATTAGATCACGCTGCTAATAAGTGGAGAACACCATCTGTACGTAGTGAGTGCAGGATGCAATTAGGATACTTCCCGTATGTTAAGAGAGAGCAAAGACACATCCACATTGTGAGTTAAAAAATCATTCTGTGCCAGAATAGGGCCCATATACAGTAGTCCATGTGGACTGAGATTTTTTTTGCTGCATATATTATCTCAATGCTTCTTCTGCTTCTATGAAACAGACAGCACACTGAATACCAGGTGTGGAAGTTCCCTTTCTGGTCTCAAATATAATTTCCTTAATGAGCTAATTTGGGGTTTTATACATAACAAGTTTAGCGGATCATTCATATTAATGGGAGATCTGAAATTTGTTTAGTTATTTCTCAATGAAGCTGGTATTTGAAAGTGTAAAATATTGCTAGACAAAAGAAAATGAGTGCTTTTTCCCAAAGGAAATATAGTTTTCCGCCCTACAGCAGGGAAGGAGCAATTGTACCACCCGCTCTCTCTTTTTGTATTTCATTTCAAGATTATGTTTGGGGTGCATAATTATGACACTCATTAAAAGCTTCGATGCTGAAATGGCGTCGAATGGGGGGAAAATGTTCTTGACTGCAATCCAAGTCATTACAATCCATGATGACACTTTATGGGATCAGCTTTTTTTTTATTAGCAGCCACTATTTACTATACAGCGGAATGGAACTATTACTGTAATAACTTATAATTATGTACCAAGCCGAATGTTAATTTGAGGCGGTGGAGGAGAGGCAGATTGAGGAACGAGCGGTGTGGCTGTGCCAACAGTCACGGAGGTGAGTGGGAATGGTGACAGCTCTAGCCTCATCTACATGGTCATCTGTTATTCTGGCCAGGACATCACAAGTGACAATACACACAGTTTGCCTTTTTTTTTTTTTTTTTTAACTTTAGCGAGGTCACAGATGGGGTCACAACAGATTTCTATACGTCTCGTAGTTTTAATTAAAAGCAGATCCGAACATACTTCAGAAAACAAAACTCACCAGCCATAAAGATTTTAATTGCTGTAGCCATTAGAGGCTGCTGGTTGAAAACACAGCCAATAAAAATGTGGAAAACCTCGATTTAAAAGTAATGGTTCAGCAATGTAAAGAAATTTCGGCGTAGATCCAAAACTTATTAATTAGCAGTTTGTATGCACAACTGCCTGTGTATCTCATAGACACAACAACTGGCTAATTTGTTTATCTTGTAATGCTGTGTGTCACCTTATTTGAATTTTAGCAAATTATCTGCTCCACAAATCCTATAATTAATAATTTGTGTGATTATTTTTGCACGCTTGTTATAGTTAAACTCCATGTTTCGCCTAAAAAGTTGTGTTTTTTTGGGGGGGGGGGGGGGGGGTTTTCATAGAATTGTTGCTACTTAAGAGTCTCACCACAAATCTATTGAAAACACCACTGGTCATAAATAAACAAGAGGTTTAGCAGCTTGTCCACTAGCGTATCCTAGACCAGTGGTTGTCAAGCTTGGCTCAAAAACTGTTTAAAAACAACTAAAGAGAATCAGTGGCGGCTCCTGACATTTTTCTCAGGGGGGGCAACTGTTCCGATGACGACTATGGTGACCCTTTATATGGGAAAATGAATAGACATCAAGACAATTGCCACAAATTGTTATTTTCTGGTCAACTTACATAGCAATACAAAATGTAACGGTTACGGGGAAAAGTTACATCCAAAAGTGTTCAACCAATAAAATTAACTTTGCTCTACAAATGAAGATCAACAGAGAAATAAACTGTGAATCAGTTCACCTTCAAAAGTAGTTGTTTTAATTACAAATAGTTTATATAAATCCAAATAAAGGGGTAGTGCTCAATATTGCACAAACATTACTGTAGTTGCAAAAGCAAACAGTAAATACAGTGTACGTATTTACTGTTACTAACATTTTAAGGATTTTGTGCAGCTTAACTATTTTCATATGCAAATGAAAGTGCACACATTCAACAGTGAACTATAAATACAAATATAATATCTGGCCAATTCTATAGATTTGCAAAAATGAACCCTTAGAAACCCTATCCTAGACTATTCAAACATACAAACAGTCACTAAATATTAATCTAACACATCTAAATGTAATACAAGAAATAAAAATCATCTTAGGTGTGGGTTTACTAATCCTATATGTGTTTATTTAAAACAAATTAATGTATTATTATATTCAATAAGGGTTGGAATGGTTTTTAGTTATGTTTTTATGCTGTTTTTTCCCCTGTACTTTAGGCAGCACTTCTCCTCTGACCATCTGACCCAGCATGAGAATTATTTTGGGAAAAGTATTTAAAATGCAGGATACATAATCTAGTGGGTTGCATTCACAGTTTATTGGTCAACGCTGATTTTAAAGGAAAAAAAACTCAAACTGCATTTATGAATATTAACAAAAGAAAACGCTCAGAAAATTGCACGATGGACTGCATGTTAGCCCACAATATGATTTCTTTTCTAAGGTTAACCAAACGTAAAACACAATTTGTGTTCAGTTTTCTATTTTATTTTCCCAAATCCAATATAAATTAAAGTAGTTCAGTTATTAAAAAAAAAGGAATGTAAACTCAATGAATGTCAGCAGTCAAATAACAGGAACTTCAGTCATAATTACACAACGCACAATTAGTTACACACCAAAGCATTTGTCTTGGTATGGGTAACCTTTAATAAATTTCCTCTTGAAACCGTCAAACACTTTTGCTCCTATTGCTTCAAAAGCAATTATTTAAAAATCATGCAAAAAAAAAAAATGAGTTTAATCAAAGCAGATGAAAGCTGATTGGTGCTGCTAGATTGTTTGCAGATGCCTGTGGGCTGGTGCTATTGTACCATCTTGATTAGCCACCCAAAGCTAAGATGCTTTCTCGCCTGGTGGTGCCAAATTGAAGCCTCTGCAGGTGAACTCTATCTCACTGCTAATTAAAAGTGTGTGTCCATGTGTGATATTGTTTCCTGATTCATGCCCCATTCTGCACCGATACAAGTGTGTGTGTGTGTGTGTGTGTGTGTGTGTGTGTGTGTGTGTGTGTGTGTGTGTGTGTGTGTGTGTGTGTGTGTGTGTGTGTGTGTGTGTGTGTGTGTGTGTGTGTGTGTGCGTGTGTGCGTGCAAGGCAAATTTAATTGGAATGGCGCTTTAGATTCACAAGGCAATTCAATGAGCTTTACATGTTTAAAAAGTGCAACAGAAGACATTGAACTGTTTCAAAATGAATAAGAACATTAATACATTTAACGGGGTTTAAAAATCAGCAGTAAAAACTTTAAATCAACAATAAAATGTTTAAAAATCTACCGTATTTTTCGGACTATAAGGCGCATCGAATTATAAGGCGCACTGGTTTGTTATTATTATTATTATTATTATTAAGATGCATTAAGCGAAACAAAATAGTCAGATAAGTCAAACTTTATTCAACTCATTAACAATAACTCTCAACATTGTTCAGGTTTAACACATAAAATGCAGAACAATACACTCACTTTTTCAGTTCAGTATGTTGAAGCACAGTAGTTAATTTCATACATAAGGCGCACCTGATTATAAGGCGCACTGTCGATTTTTGAGAAAATGAAAGGATTTTAAGTGCGTCTTATAGTCCGAAAAATACGGTAACTTTCATTCATAGGCAGTAGAGGAAAAAAAGTGCCTTTAACTTGTATTTAAAAATGTCGTGAAACATTTCACCCCAAAGATGTTTTTTTCAGGTGATAGAAGCTGTTACTGTAATTGATTTAATCTGACTGCATCAGAACATCAAGGTTTCAGACTTGGACTTTAGCTTTTAGAGATCAAGATTCAAGGTTCTCACTGAGGAGTAGGAGGAAGTATGAACTTGAATTATCTTTGTATTATCTAGTACTATACTTTATTTCTATACATTCATTTTCTTCTAAAATACACCTATTGACACTATAAAAGGATAAATACCGGAATCTATATAATTATTCAATTCATGTAATCCACTATACATTCATCTATCCAAACATACACATACATGATATATACACACCTATTTATATGTTTTTCCCTTTAACACTTTGAGAAGATAATACTTATGTATTTATTTTTAAATTGCTGCAACCTGTATCATATTTACTTCATGTACAGTAGCTTATGTACATAGTTTCTAATGAATTCATAGTGTTTGAAGTTGCAGTTTTTCTTTCATTATGTTTAAACAAATACATGCAATTGGTTGTTTTGATGTGGAGCACTTCCAGTGTTAGCCACAAGCAGGCGTTAGCTTCCTGCAACAGGTATTTAATCACAAAGATCCATAATCTCACCTCATGTACTATTCCATGTTCTTTGTACTAAAATGTTCTTGAGTGCTCGTGTTGACTAACTCTTGCTAAATGAGAATAAACTCAAAACCAGCCTTGATGTAGGTACTTGTTAGTGTCCGTATTATTCAACCACGTGATGTGAATTCAGAAGTTTGCAGCTCCTGCACATTAGCTCCAGTCAAATGTTAAAAAGCTGTGAAGTCTGTAAAGGAAGCTCCAGCTTTGACTGGCGTTTCATTTTTTGCATCCCACAAAGCTTTGAGGTCAAAGATCTTCAGCAGAGTCATGACCCGAGGAAGCAAAATGGCGTCTTTTTCAGCATCAGTGAGTAAAGCTGATACAGCTTCAGCTCTGCTGCTTCATTTGGTTCCTTCACAAAGACGAGCACAACTTTTTAAAGGCACTTGATTTGTTGTCGTCTCTAATTAGTAAAAATGTATCTTTATTAAGTCAGATTTTACCGACCAGGGTACCCTAGCGTTTGGGACCCTATTTGGGGTTGTGATACACTGGGATGGGGTCAAAGAAATTTTTTTTAGCTTATTTTTGCCTATTTTTTTTACCCTTTTTCTGACCAAACTTATATTTTAACCTATTTTCATCACTTTTTTCTTGCCATAGTTTTGTTCTCTAATATGTTTTTGCCACATTACTCCCATTTCTGTCACTTCTCCATCAAATTTAAATGCCTTTTCTGCACAATTTTCCCACTATCAAAACATTTCCGGCACTTTTCCCACCTAATATTGCATATGTTGACCATTATAGTCACTTTTAACCTCTTTTTACCATAAGTCATGCTTATTTTTGCCAGTTTAAATTAATTGTTTTCTACCACTTTTAATCCATTTTTGACACTTTGAATCTTTTTTTTATTTTTATTTTTTATCACTTTTTCTGTCTGTCAGACGCTCTAATTGCAAGTTTTCTAACAGATTTTTGTAGTTTTTAAAATTCTATTTCACCACCTTTTTCCACCATTTTTTGGTCATTTTTTACCCATTTTATTTCTGGTTAAAACAAAGCCATAATAATAATAAACTTCCAGGATAAAAGTGGATATTATTCAGTTAAATAAATAACTACATTTATTACAGATTCATAGAACAATGGACCATCATTTTACTGACTTTATGGATGGTCCAAAAAGCTCTCCCCTTTATTCCCCCTTATAGATGACCCTGTCTCCACATGACTATTCTGTGTTCAACCACCTTCAGGTACAGTGGGGGTCCCCGGTCTCTGGCACCATTTTTTTGTGGGGGTTGTGGGCTGAAAAAGTTGAGAACCACTGCCCAAGCATGCAGAATATTAAGGACATTCTTTGGCGTTTTTGAAAGTTTAACAGTAATTAATGAACTGGCAAAATTATATAGAAAGTTTCCCTGTCAAACCTATTGGAACGGTGACATCATAGGACAGATTATGGGAACATTTTTGAATGCCTGCTTTCAGTCATGATTAATACAGTTTGTACCAGTTCGTGAATTACCAGCTGACTTTGAGAGGTTATACTGACTCCGAGGGGTTCAGCTTGCATCCATTCCTTACTTGCATTTTATTTGAGAAATGCAGTTTGTCTCGTTGTGTTTAAAGTACGTAAAGCACATTGAATTGCCTTGTGTATTGAATGTGTGACACACATGAATTGGTCTTGCCTTGGTATGCCCATATTTGACCAACAAAATTACAAGTAATGTCAGGGTTCCAGGATTCACTCTGTATTGGCTACAAAATGAAATCATTTGACCAACAATTGTCACCGACACACATCACTAAATATTTATTGGTCGACTGATAAAAATTTGACAAACACAATCTATTGTCTCCCTTGTGATTTTGACTGTGTGTGATTTTGTGTGTTGGGTGATAGACTGCGCTGAAACGGGGATTGGCAGCGTCTCAAAATGACTCCGAGGCTTTTTCTCACTGCGATGCTTTACAGTTAAGCAGCCAGCAAATTGGGAGAGTGGCTTGATCTAATTAGAAAATACATTCCTTTAGCAAGCTGTCCCCCAGGCAGAATCATCATTATTTAGGCTGCCTGGCCTGGGGAGAAGCATCAAACAGAATTCAGATGCAGATCTCTCGCTCACCATGGAAATGATGATACAGTATGCAGTCAATATGCCTATTGTACAATCAATAGGTCCTCACTATTCGTTTTATTTGAATGTTGCCTACCGTTGTCAAAGGCAGTCCTGGGTAGTTTTATACAGAAATTAAACAGTAAGAATACAATATAGAACCTGAGCTCAACAAATTAAAATCATCATTTACATCATGATATGAAATCTTGGTGTGAAATCTTTTGTTTACTACTGAGATGATTACGGCAAGGCCAGATACACATATAGAAAATCTCATACAGCGATATGTTATGAGGCTGTGAAAAGCCAGAGGTAGAAGTAGTGACGCTCTGATAGTGGTGTTTGAACACAGACATGAACATTGAGGAACAGTCATGTAGAGACAGGGTCATCAATAAGGGGGAATAAAGGGGAGAGCTTTTTGGGGTCCATCCATAAAGTCAGCAAAATGATGGTCCTTTGTTCTATGAATCTGTAATAACCACATTTATTTATTTAACTGAATAATATCCACTGTTACCCAAAAAGTTTATCATTATTTTGGCCTTGTTTTAACCAGAAATAAAATGGATTAAAAATGACCAAAAAATGGTGGAAAAGGTGGTGAAATGGGATTTTAAAAACCACAGAAATTGGTTAAAAGTTGCAAATTAGAGTGGTCAAAAACAGACAGAAAAAGTGCCAGAAAAAAACCAACACATTTGTGAATTTAGTTAAATTGGCAAAAATAAGCATGAAATATGGTGAAAAATGGTGAAATATACAATGATGACAACATATGCAACAATAGGTGGGAAAAGTGATGGAAAGGGTTTATAAGTGCTGAAAATGTCTTGCAGAAAAGGCATTGAAATTTGGCAGAAATGGGAGTAATGTAGCAAAATTCATTAAAAATACCAAAAATATGGCAAGAAAAAGTCAGGAAAGTATGTTCAAATATGGAAAGTTTAGTGTAATTGCAGAAAAGGGGGAAAAATATGCAAACATTTTAGTGTCTTGCAACCCCAAATAGGGTCCTTGACCCCAAGGTTGAGAACCCCAAGGTTGAGAACCCCGGATTTACGGTGCACAATACCAGGTAAGGGGAGTAAATGGCCCTTGGAAAGCATTAGGGGCTCCAACTTCATCCATATCAAATGACCTTTATGCATTTTCATTAGACAAGCTGTAATCATTTCTTTTTCTTGCAGATGCTCTCATGTTGTTACACTTTCATTCTTTGTGACGATGCACAGACTACACAACCACACATATAATAGCACAAAAATGCATCAATCTGACTGCAATTATGGCATAATTTCTGCAGCACATTGTGATTCACAGCACACTGTGATTCACAGCACACACAAAAGTTTAATGTTTAAAAGTTGCTCTGTTTTTAACCAAAAGCACAAATGGAATAAAAGGAATGTAATGGTCAGAAGAAGAAATCTACCAGGACTATGTTTTCACCAAGCAAAACCAAAATGACTTTAACACCAGCTATGCGTAATGGTCATTTCTTTGTTTTGTGTGTGTGTGTGTGTGTGTGTGTGTGTGTGTGTGTGTGTGTGTGTGTGTGTGTGTGTGTGTGTGTGTGTGTGTGTGTGTGTGTGTGTGTGTTGTGTGCTAACTTTGAAGCTTTTGTTTGTACAGTGAACAACATGCTCAGGCTACAGTTAGTCCAGCTATTGGGAAAGTGTGTTAATGAGGCTCCTGGGAATGAGCACGGAGGTGTGTGTCAACACATAAATCCTTTAAAGTTTCACAAGTCCCTGTGTGTGTGTGTTTTTGTCAGGGTCTGTGTTTGTGTGTGTGTGTGTGTGTGTGTGTGTGCTTGGAAAATAATGGGAAACGGACACCAAATGTTCTTTTTGACTACTTTAAGATAAGTGTTTTGATAATGCTGACATAATTCCTTTTGCTCTGACTAAGCTGGAATATGCCAGAGTGCTGCTTTTCCCTGTGCTGCATTTCATTTAATTGTATTGTTTATTTCATTCTTCAAAAAAGAATAAAAATAAAACATGTAAAAAAAAATCTACACACAAAAAATTGAATGAAGATTTTTGATTTAATATTTATGGTACCAGTAGTTCCGTAGCTTGACTTCCTTTCAACTCAGAGCTACTCTCTCCTTTTTTTCTTTGTTTTAATATTAGTTGATACAACTTTCTGGTGAGTCTTATACATCATTTTTCAAACAATTGTTATTTATTAATTTTAATAAGCTTACCTGTATAATTAATGGGTTCATATCCACTCATGTTGATGACTCACAGCTTTTTCTGCAAAATGAAAAGTAATTGTTAATATGTTTCTTACACATTTCCTCACACTTCAATACAGGAGCTCAGCTATGGAACTGTCAGTGAATTATACAGAAGATACATTGTATTGTTTTATTAAATGACTCATTAATCTTGTGCAACTCAGCATTAGTTTCAGATTTTTTTTTTTTAACTTTATAATATCAATGTGTTATTTCCATGTCAAGTTTTCATCTATTTCTATTTCTAAAGAGTTATCCACTCTTGTCCTTTGAAGTAGAATAAATCAACACATTTTTTATGATTTGCAAAAATCAATTTTTTTTCCCTATAATCAAAAACAATCTGCTGTTGTCAAACTATTTTAGACCTTTACTGTTCCTACATGTTTGGTGGTTTTTCAGGCACAAATAGTGATGTGTCATCTGCAAATAAAATGCATTTCAACAATTTAGAAACTTGAGTAATATCATTAAAATACATTGAAAAAAAAGTTTTAGTCCAAGAACTAATCCTTGTGGTTGATCTAATATTTTAAATTTCTACTGTTTTAAATTTTCAGCCCATTGTTTGTCTAGTAACGTTGCACGATTCAGTATATTTAATGCTTTTTTTTTTTAGGCCCACAGATATACTAGAAATATTTTTTTGTCTTTTGCACCTGAAAATGTGTCAGTTCACTAACATGTTCAAAAATGAAAAAAATGACTTCAAAAACAAACTAAAGGAGAGTGAGTTAAAAAAAAAAAAAAAAAAAAAATTGCACAAAAAAGGACAGAAGACAAGAAATAACAGGAAGTTTACAAAACGACAGCACAATAACACAAAAATTACTTAAATAACACACCAAATCACCAAGAAAAAAAAAATACACAAAATTAGATCCAAGACATAAGAATTACAGGGGGAAAAGAAAAAATGATAACAAAAATGCATAAATTAATTCAAACAAGAAATAACTGAAAAATGTACAAAAAACAACCCAAATACATAGTGACTCCAAAAAATGCACAAAATGACTATTAAAATGCACTGAATGGCACAGAAACACATATACAACCAATAGGCTACTACAAAGTTGGATAAATACATCCAGGTTATATTTCCGTTAGCGGACCTCACCTAACCCAACATTCGCAATCCCAGAGCAGCTGTACTACGAAGCTGGTTATCAATATGTTAACTTGAGCCTGCGGTTATGTCTGACCAATCACAATTCTATTGGACGTCATTTGGTAAATGTAAAGGACTGCATCGATGCCTGAATATTCTTGCTCTTGTGTCAGTATGAACAATATTAGTCATTCAAAAAGCTATCATGTTTGCTTATCTCCCTTTGACAAAACATGTTCAAAAGGGGAGATATTGTCTTCAATCTAAGGGGTGAACATAATTTAGTTTAATCAGGGGTCCACTCAAATATGAAAAGCAGGTGCATTACTTTATGTGGAATAAAGTTATGGAACAAACTTGATGACTTTAGCAACTCTTACAACTGAGTTTTCACACCTTTATTGTGTTGTTTTCATAATTTATGTATTTCTAATGGGTTTATAAAAAGTAAGTTGGGGTTTGCATGTTAATTCCTGTATGGTTTGTTGTTAGCAGAATGATTGCACAATGGTGATACAGCCAAGACAAAGGCATATTTATATTAAGATTTATTTTATTTTGATACTTATAGTATGTCCAATGGCCGTTGACAGGTATATAAACGGATTTCAATGTGGACAAACATGAGATACGAGACTGACATGCACGCGCATACTAGGTGCAGAAACCATGTGAGTCCAATGTCACATATCAGTTATTAATATTCGCTATCAGTTGTTTACATGTGACGCTGAAAAAATGGCAATGAATGAACTGCTGCTAAGGCTCGAATATAGTTTGAAGTATGTAGAAAGCTTGTCACCTGAGGACTTGGCCGCTTCTTTAAGGAAACTCAGTTTAAAGCTGATATCTGGAGATTCTGAGAAATCTATGTTTATGTACCATTCTTTTGAAATGCGAAAAAATGCCAAACTAGTCTTTTACTATGGTCTACTGCCGGTGGTCATTCATTTACATCAATGTATATAAGTCCCGCCTTTGTCCTATAGACCATTATACGAATAGAAAATGACGCAGCGATCGCCCAGCCAATAGGCTTCGACTTCCTGTAAAGGAGATTGTCAATCAAAGACCGCGTGTCACAACAGCAAACAGGTATCACTCTGAGCAGCGCTCCAAAACTCCAAAGCTTTTACTAAAAAACTAAAGAACATCTGGGTACAAAGCTTGCGTATAAACGTCTTTGTGACCTCAACATAATTAATCTCTGAGCTGCTTTTCAAAGATGGAGGGACTTGAGGCTTTTAAAAGGATTCCGAACGGACCCTAATTTGGCGACATTTCTCATGGACAGGTAATAAACATGTTTTAATCAAACTATTATAAGTGTTTTATTAGTGAAAAACATTACTACACGTGTGTTGGCGTGTTAAACATTCATTGAGATAAAGTAGAAGTGTGCACGCCTGTGACTGCCATGGTATTTTCTGTTTCTATGACAGACTGCCAACACGTTCTGGAATCATCCCCATGTGCACAGGGACAGAGCTGTGATTGGCTGCAGCCTTGTGACCCCGTTCAGGAGAGGTGGCTACAAAAAGACAGGTGGTTTGATTGATTAGCGTTTTTCATTTTTGTTCCATGTGCAACACAAGGTGATGACAAACAGCTTGATGATGAGGTTGAAAGAACGAGATATAAAGCTTCATATAAAGGCAGGGAACAACAGAGACAGAAAATACTGAAATAAGTGAGAATACAGTGGAATAGATGGGGCTTATCAGCATGCCTACAGTAAAAAAGGTATGAACTTTTTCATGCTGAATGTAAGAGGGCTTTTATAATCCAGTTTTGTCATCACATACATTACATAGACTTAAAAAGCTTCCGTAAAAAGAAAAATAATAAAAGAAGCCTGGAGATGGAATAGACTTTAGATTTTCCATAAAATAACGCATTATATCAATTAACACACAAGATAAATATGCAATAACGTAATTATGTTTTGTTTTTCATTTTAATTACAATTTCAGGTTTGGTAAAACTCCAACTGACCAATTTAGGAAGAGGTTAAAGGCTGCATATTAAAGTCACTGTTGCCATCATCACAGTGATGCAAAATCCATTGTTAGGATTTAATATGAACAACATTAAATTACATACATGCAAGTTTAAAAACACTGTTGACAAATTGTAACCACAACTAGTTTATGTTCATGTTGGGGGGGAAAAAGAAGCAAAACGTCTTAACTTAAACATTGAAGATCTCTGTAGAGGAAATGAACTTAAATAATATGTACTAGTCTTGTATATACAGTAACAGAACATGTGTTTGATGTATTACCAATAAACATAATGTACATATTTATTTAAAAAAAAAAAAAAAAAAAACGTTTAAGTAGTGGAAAATAAACAAGTAAATTGTCAGTCTTGGTCCCACCCATGAGTTGACTGGAATACAGAAATAATTATATTCAGGAGGCACTAAATCAGTGTTTTTCAACCATGGGGTTGGAACCCCGTGTGGGATCGCCTGCGGTTTAAATGGGATCACCTGAAATTTCTGATATTCTTTTTTTTCTTCCACTATTATTTTTTTTAATTAAAATTCACAATTTTAAATAACTATATATATATGAGCTCAAGCGTGATAAAAAAAAACTTATTCTAGAAAGAAAAAAAAAATGTCTTTGTGATCGCCAGAAATTCTTGATATCAAAATGGGATCACGATCCAAGAAAAAGGTTGGGAACCACTGCAATAAATACTTTCCTCTTATTTACAAAATGAGATTCTTTAAAATGTGTGTTATCACTCGTTCATTCCGTCATTATTCTCTATAGTTGTTTTTAAATAGTTTTCTAAGTCGGACAAAGGGGTTGCTTGGTTTCAGAAATAAGAGAAAGGGATACTTGAGCCAATAAAGTTTGAGAACCACTGCTTTAAACAACTGGCTCCCACAAATTTGCAACACCCTCTTCCCACCCCACATACATACAGTTGTTTGCTACAGCTCAGTATTTGTTTTACTTTGATGTTATTTGTTATTAGTGGCTTTGGACGGAGCCTCAATGGGAGCATTCGAGAGGTGTAGGTCTTGCTAGTTCAAATCTTGATAGCTTTCCAGCATTGCAGACTGCACCTTTAAGTGCCTCTTTAATATTGAAGATTGTTGTTTCCTGATGAAAAATCATAAGATATACCTCCACCAGCTTCCCTTGTGAGTAGAAAACCTTGAAAGACAAAAGTTCTTATCTCAAAGTTACTTTGAATGACACCTGATTTTTCCATTAACTGTACATTTCTAACATAAAAGTCTAATTAGCCATTAACACAAGAGAGTTGCTTATTTCATTTAATTTATTAACATTATGAAGGTCAGAGCAGAGCCTTTTTCAAACTTTTGTACTGACTGTAAACAGCCTACACATCCAATCATCAACCCACACAGAGGTCACGGGGTCACTTGTGCTAAGAGGCAGTTACTCTACTGAAGTCATTAGTTGATCAAACAGTTTGGTGTAATGAATACAAAAATAGTGCATCACAGAGTGGCAAAGAAATACTGCGTATGTCATTAGCCAGAGTTGTAAAGAGGCTGTCGTGTTTTTCTTTATCTTCAATCAGATTAATCTAGTGCAATGTCCGTAGGAAGTGTAACTATAGAAAAGTGGGAGGTTAAGTAGCTTTTTCATGGATGGCCAAATGAGATTGTGTTTGAAGGTGGGATGTCAGGGACATTTAGGTTTGGTGTGAAATGTGTAGAGTGATAATTATTGTGTTTTCATATATGACATCCTCACTGTGGAGGTAGGACTGATGACATCACTGCAGAGATAGGACTGACGACATCATCACTGATGAAGTAGGACTGATGACATCCTCACTGTGGAGGTAGGACTGATGACATTATCACCGGTGGACAATGCTTATTGATTATTTTATTTATTAATGATGTTATTGCTGTCCAAACAAATTCGACGTCGCAGCAGCAGCCATGTTGAAATTCTCAGGTCAGTCTGATCCTGATCCGCAGAGATATTTGAGGAACACACAGACAGACAGACAGAGATTCCTTGCTTTTATAGAGAGACGTTATCCACTTGTAGGCAACAAAAAAAAACTTTTTCCATTGATTTTCTGCTTCAAACTTATCTGTCTGAGTTGCAGAAGAGCTTGTTTCTTAATTATGACCAAGATTCTGCCTTTTTGTTCTCAACCTTTTAAAAATTCATGGTTTTTCTGAACTATTTTTATTTCACTGTTGAAAGGTTGCATATGATAACTGGTTCAAGGTAGAAGAGAAACAACCATGTGTATTGAACAGGTAGTCGGTTTGAAGATTTTATTCAGTTGTGTTTTATTTATCATTATTATTATTATAAAACCTTCATTTTTTCATTATTTTCCCAGTGAAGCCAACACAGGCAGTAGAAACTAAAGCACAGTTACAATCATAGGCGGAGTTTGAGATTAATACCAGGCTGGCGCTAGCGGACGCTTTTTGCTCCATTTTGACTGCAGTACCATACATGAACTGCTGGGTGCAGTGTCGCCACCATTTAGATAATAAAGAAGAGTTGTGCAACAGAAGAATAAAACAACCTAAAGTCTCTCAAAAAAATGTTCAAAGAACAACAAATGAATTCATATGTATTTTATACAGTCACTGTGTTTTATGGTACTCAAAATATTTGTATGTTATGTATATTATATTAAGAATTTGGGAAAACTGTAATGAAAACATTTGACCACTGGGGGGGCAATACTCCACCTGCCACACCCCCGTTAATATCAATCTATTAATGACAAACATACATAAAATAGGTTTAAAATATGTAAGAAATAAATTGGATTAAAGCAAGCAACTATTAGATATGATCATTTAAGCACCTATTAAACAATCTTTTTTTTATTTGTCATTGTGTTGATGCCATCTCTGCAGAATTCTGCAAAAACAAAGCCACATATTCCACATTTGTTTGCACACCAAAAGAAAATAAGCTAAACTCCAAAAATCAATCCAAAAAATCACGGTTTGACCTATTTTGAATTAAAGCTTCTGTGTCAGGGCTGAAGACAAAGTGAAAACAGCTAAAGGCTTTATTTCAAAGTTAATTTCTGTTGTTCTTTAGTACAGTGGCACTCGTAGGTGCAGTCATGGTCTAAATGCCAGTGGATTACTTTATATTTATTTGTTATTCATCTGTTTATTTAGCAGCTCTGAATTCTGTGGTTACTGAAGCATAAAATAGCTCTGCAAATACATGTACTTCAGTGTGTGATATTTTCCTTTTGTTATTCTTTTGTTTTGTTTTTTGGTTCTTGTCTCCATAGAAACATTAGTTTCTCTATTTCTATTATTTAATGATACAAGTATTGTCTATAACATTTTCCTTGACCTTGTCGATTGGTAGTAGTCTGCAAAAAAACAGAGTGGAAAAAGTCAACAAGTCATTTCTTTCAGAAAAGACAGATAATAACGTGAAGCTAATAGAAAATTATCTTTTGTTTATTAAGTATGAAAACTGTTCATTTATATTGTTTAAGCATTATTCAGCCTTGGCCTTTTGACCAATGGAGCACTTAGTATTCACATTGACAGAGTTGAAGCTCACAGTTTTACCTTGAACTAAATGATCAGCCAGCCAAACTAAATAATAGACAGCTAAGGTGACATTTCAGCTCCACTTGTTTTTCTTTTATTGTTAAAGGAGTGGGACTGAGTTGACTTGACACTGCAAACCTATAAACACAGTAAATGCCGCTCAGAGAAACAGCTGAACACACCTTTTCCCTAATTCTGCCCCAGTTTTCCCATCAGCCCTCTTCTTCTTCTTCTTCTTCTTTTTTTTTCCTACTTGAATTGAATGTTCTTTTTGCTTGTCATGCTCTGTCATCTTTCCTCTCAGTTCAGGCCTGGCTCATGAAGTTTTTTAGGTGTAGTAAATTGAGCCGGGACTATTCTTTCTATAGATAAATGTGTTTGCTTAAGGTGCTCCAGCAGTATATTAACCAATGACGTGTACTCGGGGTAGACAGAGCCAGAGAAAATAAATTGTTCACCTGACTGCTCTATAAATTGATTTTCTGTATAATGTCAACGTTTTTTATGGTTTCATTTATTCAGACAAAACTTTTTTTTTAGAAAGTTTACTTTGATTTCTTGACAAGTTTCGACTGTCAACTACCACTCTTCCTCAGAGGTGTCCGCTGATCAATTTGATATTCCTAATGCTTGGACACAGTTTTGTTTATGACTTTGTCCATGCTTTAAAAAAAAATGAAACCTTAACATATTTGTCAAAAAGAAGAAAAAATTGACTTGCTGGAATTATTAAGCGAAAGTCATGGACAAATCTGTGTCCATGAAAGAACTCATCAGAAAAGACACAAAACGATCAGCGGACAACTCTGAGGAAGACCGGCAGTTGACAGTCGAAACATGTCAGGAGATCAAAGCAAATTTCCTGCAAAAAGTCTTTTGGAAGAAATTCAATCATAATATATTGTTTTTATGGTCAAAACGGCAAAATTTACACATTACCTTTTTAAATTCATTGAAAAAGAGCAAGGGGAGGGGGTCAGACCAGCAGTGAGCAGACATGGCCTTCCCCACTATTATTAGTGTATAAACTATACCCATGACCCCCCAAACGTCATGCATAGATAAGATCATTCATGATAAAAAAAAAAAAAAAAAAATGCATATCCTTTTTTTTTTTTTAAACTAAGTGGACCTTACTGGGGATTTCCACTGGATACGTCTCCGCTGCGCCATGGCACCAATACGGTTTTGCTCCTCTGCCCGCCGTCCAGTAATCCCCACTGGTTGCGTTTTGAGCGCGCCACGGTGCACTCTGGGTGGACGACTGTAACGTCACGAGACAGAGGAGTTCTCACAATATTTATATAATCGCACGAGAAAGCAGTTAAAGGTGTGTTATAAACGCAACAAACAGATAACCAGGTCAGTGTTCCTAAGTGCAGAAAGGTTGGACTCTGAATTTGTCATAGCCACATTTTTTAGCAACAGCCAACAGAAGAGATAAAACTGCACCACATGAACTAAATCAAAGTTGCTGCGGTTTACAGTGCAGTTACAGTACGAGAGGAAACAATATAGTGAATGTGGTTTTGTTTTTACACATTATTACGTTTTGGTGATGTAGTTACTTGAAATGAAATTTGAAGTGTTTTATTTTGAAAAATAAACAGATTTTTTATTGCGAAGTACGTGCTTAACTTCCTGTTAGCTTCATTTGCTCTGTGCTGATTGATGATTCGTGCTCCTAGTGTCCGCCAGAAATAGAAGTTCTGCGTATATCTGGCGGAGGGCACCGAAATACCGCAGCTGGGAAGAAGCAGACAGGCAGCGCAGCGGAACCATTGGAAATTAACACAGACTAAAGTGGAAACCTATCAGCTCCGGTGGCGCGGTGGTAACGTAACGCAGCGGAACGGCATCCAGTGGAAATTGGGGGTTATAGTACAGGTTCACGTTTTTTTTTTTATTGTATTCTTGAAATATATCGAATGAATTGAAGCATAATCAAAAACATTTTTAAATTAAGATAAAAACTTAAATATAAACAGAATCTGAATGCTTATTGTAAATTATTTTCAAACTTGTGCCCTTTTAGTGCAAGAACGTACAATATGTGCCACAATATCTTCTTGCAATAGCAAAATCGTAAAAGTACGAGGACATTTACAAATAAAAATAAAAAAGTAATGTTGCATATTTAAACTTCTGCGTTCACCTCACCGCATGTCACTGACATTAACACAGTACGAGCAAACTCAAATTCATTATCTGATGCTTTGTGGTGAACATGCAGACATTGGTACATTTCTAATAAAGGTCTGTGTAAAGAGAGAAATTACACAATTTTAGAAAAGGTTATGGATTCAAGGAATTCATTGAAAAACATGACATTTTCAAAAGGCTCATACCCTACACTACAGTATTAGGAGCTCTCTCTCTAAATTGCAAGTACACAATCACGCATTGCCTTTTATCCAGTACGTATTAATTTTGAGAGTCCATGTGCACTGTGTTATTTTCTGTTTTTCAAAAATAATGCTTTTTTTTTTCATCCAAAAAGCCAACAAAGGTACTAGTAAATGTAGTTCAGTCTGTGCGTATGTTCCCAAAATTAGATGAGTACAATAAATTGTCCTGATAAATCATACACTGACAGACTAATGGACAAGTGGAAGATCAGTGACTCATTTTCCATTCAACAGCATAGAGGCCCTTTCTGGTGTGAGCAGACAGGTAATGGACAAAATAGCACATCAAAAATTTTCAAACGCCAGGAGGTTACGATGACCATGTTTTTTCTTTTTTTTTTTTTTCTTCTCGCCTGGTTAATTTGTTAACTGACATCTTCAAGTGAATCCATGCAAGGACACTGCACTCATTCAATGGTAAACAAGACTTGAACACAGGAATAAAGGCATTTTTCCTCATATGCCCTTGCCTATTCACTGACTCATGTTTAGAAATGGCTGTATTACTATTTCAGAGTTAATAGAAAGGAACATTTAATGCTACGGTATTCATTTAAGGCCTATGAGACACCAGCAACACACCCGTCGCTTTCCGCACTGTCACTATTTTCCATTACAGAGAACTTCTGTCAGTTAAATGAAGGCCTCTTTATACCCCTGTAATTTCATTTGATCTGGATTTTTCTTTTTTCTCAGGGATTTGATTTAGTGTGTAATGGATTGATTTTACATCTATCAAGACCCAAAGATGTCAGCACATCAAGATTATTGTTGCATAATTGGATTTTCTACATAATAGGAATGTAATGAGGATCTACTTTGGCTCATTATCTCAATCTTATTTTGTTGGAAAATCTGCCTTTTAGTCATTTATACATGATTCATATGAATGGGAACTGCACTAATTAAGTGTTTTTAAGCTAACATCCTTCATTTATAGGTTCTCAGTAAATTCGTAACGAATGATTGCAATGATGAAATTCAATTTGGAAAATGCCAAAAACACATTCGTAATCCAGATTTATGAAAGTAATTAATCACATTTATTGTTAGATTTTGCCTACCTTTTAAAAACTTTATTAAGTGTTATTTATTATTTCCAATTTTTTTTAACATATTGGAAAAAGTTTATCACAAATCTGGTATTTGTTGTTTTAAATGCTGCAAACTCTTCAGTGGGTTTGGGTTAGCGACACATCCAACTCGGTGAGTTTCACTGCCTGCTGAAGCGAGGAGCTGTGCTCCTTTTTCTCCTCTCATAGACATAAACCACCAGTGAAAAAAGCCGGTGTGATTAGCAGCTAATGATATCCTAGCTCAGTGCCAACTTTCAAAGATGAAAACTACAGAGAGAGCATTTACCTGCTACTATTTTCTCCTCACTGATTCTCCTCCACGCCTAATCCTTCCTAGTCCGGTCCCGGTTATAAAGGCTGTGTCATACGGCTCCAGGTGGTCACACACAGCTTTTACTCCATGGTTGAATTGGTGAACAGACCAGTGTCTGTGTTGACTTCATGCGAAACAGTTGCAGGAGTTCAATATTTTAAATGTGCGAATATGACAAAAAATCGGGAGCGCGCACGCACGGCCAATGCTCTTGACGCGAGGATTGGACCGCACCGCCGCGTCTATCCATTGACTTTGTATGTAATCAGAATCAGAATCAACTTTATTGACCAAGTATTGTATGTTAGGAATTTGACTTGGTGAGCTGTGCTCTCTCTAATAGTGTAAACATGAAATAATAACAATCAACTAATGATAATAATAAAATAAAACATAATAATAAGATAATAGTGCATTGATAAGTAGTGCAGGTGAACATTTAAATTAAATAGTATGTACATGAACATTCTCAGTGACAGATTGATCCAGGGTTGTTATGTTTAGTTCCATGGTTATTTCACATAAACCAGGTCTGACACTCTTTGACTGTTTAGTGTTGATCAGAGTGACAGCCTGGGGGAAGAAACTGTTTTTATGGCGGGTTGTTTTGGCGTACAGTGATTTGTAGCGTCTGCCGGAGGGGAGGAGTTTCGTACACAAATTTTGTGACGCATTCAGTGTGAACGCAGAATAAGATCAACCAACATCACTACTTCATAATTCCAAATGTATTTGTTTTCAGCAGTAAATAGTGGTTTTGGGGTTTAGTTACTCTTTAAAATCAACTGTTTCTGTACGTGTATTTTATTTTTCGTCTGTCAGCCCTGTGATCAGCTATAACAACCTGTCCAATTGTACATGGCCCTCTGCAACAAACAAAATGGCATTGGCTCCGGCTCAGCCCCGAAAAGGCTGTTGTCTTTTCTATAATTGTTGACAACGCCAGAGGAAAATGATTCAAAGCTCTAGTAGTCAGTGAGTGCAGAAAAGGAGCAGGCACAACAGGTCATTATTTCAAAAACATACATTGTCAAAATGTTGCTGTTGGGAACAAGAATGGAAGAAGTCTTTGATCTAATCAAGGAGAACATGCAAATATGACACTAGTGCTGGTTCATCACAGAGTTAGACACTTTTAAGTGAAACCCCAAAAAACTGCCTGATACTCATCTTGCATCTAAACACCAAACACAAATGAGGAAATGCAGGTCTAAATATCAACATACAGATCCAAACAATATTGTGCAATCACTGAACAGGATATTTTAAGCTATGAACTAAAATGGATGTAGTATTTGTTGTGCTTAATCTGTATTGCATCAGATCTCGTATAGATGAGAATCTATTAAGGCACTCTAGGATTAGTGCTGAATAACTGATTCTATAAGGTTGTTAATCACACTCATTACATATTGTAAATAGAGAGAGGAAGAAATATTCTCCTGAGTGGTAAGATTATAGGCAAATTTTCTTCGGATTTTATAACTCCATATATAATATGAGTTGTCATGAGACTATTTGTATTTGGCACCATACAAAGAAAGTTTTGTGGTACGATGCAATACACGCTATGGGTTCACAAGTTCAATTGGATATATTGTTAAAATTTAACACCCATATACAGTATATATAATTTTTTTTCAGATAGATACAAATGTATTTGTTTGTACAAGCTTTCCAAGTTTTGTGTTGGAATCTGAAAGTAAAAACAATGCGGCTGTATAATATAATGATACAACTCAGACCCCTACACTAGACATCTTGTGAGGTTAAAATATTGTAAGATCTCGTCCCCGTCCCACCCCTATTTCTCATATTCTGAAATTTCACTCTTTCCTTTTCTATGTTTTTTTCCCCAGCCTACTTTTCTTGATGTTGTACAAGGTTATTTTGTTCAGTTTTGCAGCAGCAAGATTTTATTGAGGGTTTTTTTTATTCTTGAGGTCGAGGGGGACAACCATTACGCAGCTTGTAGAAGTAGTCTGCACTTGAAAAAAATTTGAAATTCAAACCTTGTCTTTGGAAATCAAAGCAAACCAAAATGCTCTTCTAGCCTGAGAAAGTGTTGACCAGTGACGAGTTAAGGAATTCAATCACTGGCTTTTTTGCGGCATTGAATAGAATAGGGTAAAGGTTTGTTTGGTTGTTGCCTTTCATTTACATATGAGGATGTGAGTTCAAGTCCAGACTTGTGCCTTTATGATCAAAGTCTTCATTTTGACACGTAGGTGCCATCACTTTTTTTTTTTTCTTTCTCGAAATGTTGGACTTTTCAGAAACCAAAGGTAATGGCCTCCTTGTGGCTACATGAGGAGAGTTGGTGTCTGTCTCTACAAACCTTACATCTGTGCTTCTCAAATGGCACAATGGCACTGCAGGGGAAAGAAAAGAAAAGTAAATCAAATTTAAAACAAAAATACGTTTTAGATATTTTAATGATCATTTTTAAAACAATTTAAACAACTGTATTTCTATACTATTTTACTTTGTGAAGTATAAATCTAGTTAAACTAAAACACAGTTATATGTATATATGAGCTCAAACATGATCAATAACTAACTCTAGAAAAAAAATGTATTTGAGGTCACCAGAAATTCTTGATATCAAATTGGGGTCATGATCCAAAAAGGAACCATTGCACTAAATACTGTTTCTTTCCACTTATTTACAGGATGAGATTCTTTTTAAAATGTGTTATCACTTGTTCATTGCATCATTACGCTCGATAGTTGTTTTTTAAATAGTTTTCTAAGCAAAATGTTGTATTTGGACAAAGGGGATACTTGGATTCAGAAATAAGAGAAAGGGGATACTTGAGCCAAACAAGTTTGAGAACCACTTACATAATCCACTCTAAGCCCAGACCTTCTGCCTGTCTTTTTACAAGCTTCTTATATTGTATAAATTATAGATAAATGCAGGTAAACCTTCACTGGAACAAAAGGTTGACCAGCAAACAAAACGAGCAGACGGGGAAATAAAAGACTGATCTAAACCGTCTACCCGCTCTTAAGCCATTCAATTCCCAAACCCTCATCCCTTCGCATTGGTGCAATCTTCTCTCATTATGGCCCAGATGTATCCTACAGTGAGTGCAGCGACAGTGTCATTTCCATTTCAACGCTCTGCTCTTAGCTCTGGTGCCACTGGAAAATGGCACTGGAACCACAGCAGAACTTTCTGTTCCACACACCACAGGCAGAAAATTGCCCTCTTTTCACTCGTCTGGCTCCATTTCCTCTGCAGCTGCTGCAAATGTGTCTGCATGTTCATTTACTGATATCCATAGCACACTTTGTCGCATCTTTTCTGCACTTATAAATCATTTTACAAATCAGACTAAAAGCGAAATGATAAAGTCCTACACTTTTTTTGCAGATGGAATATGTAAATGATGTTATCTTTGGTGGACTAGCGTCACATAAGTGTTGTTAATGTTTTCCCATGATAATGTGCTAGGTGTGTGGCATAGACGGCTTTTCTTAAAATGTCTCTAATACTACTTCATTTTGTATTGACGTCTGCACTGACAGCCGAGCACTAGGATGAGATAAGCTCATTCTCATAGAACTACATCTCTTCACTGCTACACTGATAAACCCAGAGCACACAAAACACTTTCTTACTGCTTTCACCGTGGACTTGTCTATTGTGTGTAATATACTGTACACTACAATTGCCTCAATTGGGAGAGCAAAATAGAGGATTTTATTACCTGGTGTTGATGTAAAAAAACATAAATTTACCGTCAAGACAAACAGTGATCTCCTATTCATGTGATGATAATAAGGAGAAGAACTGGGAACTATTCCTGATTAATTATTAATGTCATTTGACCTAAAACATTTAGCATTAGCTCACTGATTTTTCTGCCTGGAATTTTGACGATTGGCTACAGTACTAGAAACAACAGCAGATGATGAAAAAAGAGTCAGGTTTTTGCAAGAGGATTCAAATTAGAGCAACTGAAACAGTAACTCATGTGAAGGGCTGGTAATGTGTCAAACAGATATGGTCAACTGGTGGCCATAGGGGCCACATGCGGTCCACAGAGCATAATTTTGAGCATTCCCCAAAGTAAAGATACAAAATTACAGAATGATGCACAAAAGGACAACAAAATTACTCACACAAGATGACTACACATGACAAATTGATGAGCAAAACAACAAAAATTCACAACATTAAAATAAATTATATAACACAAGAGCCAAATGCCACCAAGTGCCAAATCTCCTCTTTGCCAGACATTGGCAGTTATCTGGATCAGTGATCCTGATCATGGTACCATGATCATTGACACCTTATAGGCTTGGAAGAAATTCCTACACCCGTTAATAATGACAGTATGTCCAAATGTATAAGCATTGGGCACACCCATTATGTTATTTTTTTCGAAAGATCACAATGACATGTGCAGATCTGATTTGATTAAACTTGATGGGGTAATTGAAGAACCAACCTGACAAAGCCATGCCAAATTTCACAAAGATCAATGGTCAATTATGAACCAACGCATGATTTTTTAAATTTTTGAGAGATAGGAATTTTTCATTTTTCATACTAATCCAAAATCAGTATATTGATCAGGATCCCCTCCAAAAGCTAAAGGAATCTTTTATGGCGTGTGCTCTACCTTTGGTTAAAGTTTTTGCCAAAATCTGTTAAGTACTTTTGGTGTAATCCTGCTAACGAACTACTAAATGTAAGCAGCTCGTGCAGTGCAGACTTTCGAAAATGCCAAATTTCGTCAGCTGTTTCCGTCACTGACAAAAATTGTCATCGTCAACGACCGCGTATGCGCAACTCGGCCCCCAGGTTTTGCGGAGCCCATGGAAGTACATCACAAAGATGACGGGCTTGGGGCGAGCGTCAGGACACAGGCCAACGTGCCATTTGTAGTGAACAAGTGGATATAAACTTTATGAAAATGTGAAAGTTACAGGCCAAAATACATTTACATCCATTATAGCGCCACCTAGTGTCAAACTTTTTGATATGGGTGGTCTGTGTGCTCTTCTATATACTGTATACCCCGTAAATTTCACAGCCCTCAACATAATACTTCTGCTGAAATAGCAACTTAACACAGCTCGAAAAGTCCTTTTTAGAACTGAAGCATGTCACATGTTGGTGCAATAGACTTTTGAAAAGCTAGTTTTAACAGCAGTGTTGACACACACTGATGATGTATCTCTTGCAGTTGGTGAGCTCACTCTAAGCCAATTGGGTTTATCTACCCCTGTGCCAAATTAAACTTAAAAAAAAAAGTGACAGTTTCCCAGAAGTCCCTTGGCAAAGCGTGCATTTTATAGTAATGTGTATTTGTCATGAATCAGACTTAGCCTCTGGGTTATAAATGACAGGTGAGGTTCCCGACACACCAGATATTGTTGGTGATGATTCTCAGAGACTAAGGTTGGCATGGTCTCTATAGTGAGGGCGATGATGATGATGATGTCAGAATGGGAAGAAAAAACAATACGCTTCAGGAAGTGTACACGTGATTATTAGAGCACGAAGGAGGAAGAATATCTGGTCGTTGGAGTTGGGCTTTTGTGTCAATTAGATTCCAGTTAACAGTTTCCTGTTTTCTGTAATTATTTGTTGTGCATCTTCATCACAATCATTCAATAAGTAACCATCATCCATCCATCCATACCCACAGCCTCTAGTATTTTTCAGTCTGTTCATTTACACCAGTTCATTGCAGACACTAAAAATATTAGCATCACATTATCCAATTGACGTGGTTACACTTATATTCTAGTTTTACTCAACTCATCACATTAAGATTGTAGTAAACTGAATCTGTTACAGTTACAGAACAAAATGTACAGGATATATGAGTTTATGCAACCATTAAAGATTCCATTAACATTTATCAACCTGATATGATGGTATTAATGTTTGTGAATACACACACATAGATTTGATGTAATCAATGTGTAAGTCCAGATATTCACATGATTATTTCTGATTAGATTTCATCCCACAGTTTTATCAGCAACAAAAATATCACTAATTCCTCGATTGGCATTTGCACATTTGTTGTTTTCTATCTGCTTTTGTTGTTTTTCTAATTTATGTACATCCTACATTTTGCACCGATATCCTATGTTAGCATTTATTTTTGTTTTTATATTGGGCTGCTGCAAATGTGAATCAATAAAGCTTCATTTTGTTGTAGCAAAATATTTTGATACGGTTGACAAAAACTATGACAATTTCTATTTGACAGAATAAAAATAGCACTGTTGAGATGATTGCTAGGTTTAGTAATTAAATAACAATGTAAAAATGAAATTGAGTAAATTACCAGTCCATGATACTGCAGTATTATTATTATTTTTTTTTTGCATTAGATGCTATCCCAGAGAGCTAAAATAATGTAATCATGTATCCGTTATTAATCACCGTAGGGAAATTCTTCTCTGCTTTTTTACCCATTATTCTGAAGGTATAGCAGTGGGTTGCCAATTGCAGGTGCTCGGAGAGCAGTTGGATTGGGGTTAAGGGTCGTGCTCAACATCCTACAGTGATGAAAACAGCAATAGTGGTTGAGCGGGTAAGTTTGTTTCTGTTTTGGTCAAATTCATTAAGTTGAAAGTTACATCAATGAACAAGAGGTCTGTTTAATACCCTTTCATATAAGGCAATGTGGGAAAAGCACCTTGCCCAAGGACAAGGATAGAAAACGATTGGAACCCCCAACCTTTTGGTTCCTGGATGACCCACAATCTTTTCTTTTCCTTGTATTTAACATTGGTCTCGTTCTTACAAGAATACCTGCAGTCCTCTGTGTAAAGCTGTTACAAAACACATGCTTTTCAAGCGCTAAACAATGCCAAAATCAGGGGCTCCAATCACATACAGTATGTAATAAAACTCAGTACAGGATTTAAACTGATACAAACATTTGATGTTTTGATGGTTTTGTCTCAGGCTTAACATCATTTACGTACTTCATTTAACAATTAAAATATATGGTTTTAAGCACCCACTCAACCTTTAAAATGGTTATCAGAAGTGCATATACTCGTTATAATACTGTAATCATGACGTAAGACATATCTTGAAGTTACTAAAAAGCTTTATTAATGGTGGATGAGTTTCCGTCTTCTGCAGGGTAAAGCCTGAAAAAGATGCAGTTTAAGGGATCTAAAATAAGAGGAAAAAGAACTAGAGCTGCACCGAGCGAATCAACCAACCAGGCGTTGATAGTGTTATCACAGCCCTCCACAGAGAGATCCTAGCCCAACTTTCCCCCATCAGTATGAGCTGCTGCTGTTGATTCCATGTGCAGAAAGACAGGCTGCGATAGATACTCTGTAATGAGTTTCCATAAAGCCCTTCTCGGTGTGTCATCATTGTCGTTATTTTGTGAATTCATCCCCAAAGAGTGACTAAATGTCAAAGATGAAGCTAATGGAATTGGATGCTGTGTGGAAAATGAAAGGCAGAGGAGTAGCAAGAATTTTAGAAATAAAAAACGAAAAGGCGAGAGCAGCAAAAGGAAATTGTGTGAGCTCCCGTGATGATTCTCCTGATAACAAAAGGCCACGGCTGGTGTTGATCATGTGTGCCATCTCTACTCTGCAATGTGAAGTGATAGAGCTGGGTTCACTGGGACAGAGCTGACCACGTCCTGAAATAAAACACGACATTGATTTATGAGTGTGAACCCCACACTGAGCGTAGCGGATCCGTGCAATCACACACACATTAAATCACAGTGTACTTAAAGCGCTAAATGTACCACTGCTCTGTAGATCACACTGATTCCTATCTTTAAGGTTTGGGGACTGATATTTTATTTGTTTTTCTACACAGGTATTCTCCTGTGCAACCTTTCTATTCCACCTGTTTGGCGATGCTGAATTAATGCAAAACTTTCACACACCGAGAACCGTTTGTCTTACATTGTTCTGTAGTATTTCTTTGCTTTTTTATCTTTGCTTTGTTGATTACCAACCAAGGTTGGTTGTGTTTTACAAAATAACACGGATATGCTTTTGCGTATGTGGTCTTGTTATGAGAATTCTTTGATTAAAAAAAAAAAGAAAATATAAAGATGGTTTACAGCCAGTGCCTAAAAAAGAGACAATGAGAAATATCAACCAAAGTTTTCGAATAAAAAAAACAAAACAATGAAATAGATTGTGCTTTTCTTTTTCTTTGCATGATGTTTAGCGCTTCCTGTTTGTTTTTATCCAAATGTTGAAAATTCAGAATCGGCAGTCGTCAGTAGGCGTCTGTTGCCTAAAATTAATTAATTGAAGTTAGGTTTCATCAGTTTTGAGTTAACTGGCAGTCATTGTATACTAGGGGTGGGACAATACACTGAGTTCATGATAAGATAGACGCTACTGTGCTGGCGATGACTATAAACAAAAATGTTTTTGGAAAGGAAAAAAAAAAGCAGAAAAAAAATCCTTGCAGTTTGAAAAATAACTCGGGATGTTCAATATTTATAAATAATATTTGTTTATGATATTAGTGAAATCCAATATGCTGATAATTTTCCAACACTAAATTTCCATTTTCCAAAATTAACCAATACTTATATATCTAGACTCCCTCCCCCCAACCAAATTTTTTGGTCATAAAATAAACAGTATATCTCAGGGGGAAGAACAGGTTACGACTACTTTTAATGGGATGCCTCACTGAATGTTTTCCACAAAAACATTAGAGCAGAGTTAGAATACTTATTCAGCTTTAGTTATGGAAAAAGTGCCATTGCTTTTCAATATGTAGTTTAAATGAACTTATTGGTTTTTCCATATTAGTAAAAAAAAACAATACTGTTGTCGACTGATTACATTTTGTGGCTAATTGATCATTTCTAAAGAACAAACATTCTTTTATTTGACTTTAACTCTGGACATACATATTTATTCTAGGTATGATTTTCACTTCAATAGGAATAGAAAAAAAATAAAACAAACCATAATAATTTGGTATGTACTATCGGTAGCAGTGACGTGCTGTGAGCACTAGGTCAGGGTAGGCAGGACATTGCAAATCGAGACCACCAATGTCAACACCAATGACAATTTCATATGTTTCTGCTGGCAAGTGTTAATCTAACAAAATCAACATCGTAAAACACATTAAAGAAGCATAAACAACTATTTAATAGCAGCCTCCATACTTTCCAAACAAGATATAACTCATGACACGGCAGCGCATCCGTTGTTTGTGTTGGAAACACAGAAACACAGAAAACAACAACAACTCAAAACAGTCTCAGTGAGGCACATCCACAAAGCCAATCCAACCATTCACTGTGGAAAGTACAAAACATTTTCTGACCTTTCCTTTGCTGAAGGTCTGGTAGCTTTTCCTCAAAAGAAAGTTTCTTTATTGTCTCTAGCGCTGTCATCCTGCCTGTAGTGTTATCTCGCCCACTAGCTAGAGAACGTAGCAGCAGCCATGCTCCATCAATTCACTAATGCACTGTGAACTTACGTATAGCATTTAGCATAGCACGGTTACATCCAAAGGCAGCGCAGAGAGCTGCCTTTATACATAAATGGTTTTCATCTTGGGGAACTGACTGCTCATAAAAACACGCTATGGAAACAGAGGCAGAGCAGCAATGTCCTTTTGGGAGAGGGTGTGGTCTCCTCCTGCCTTACAGTTTGTGCCGCCGTACCAGGAAATAGCGATGTTTCGTCATTTGGGCTATAAAAAGCGCAAAATGCTGACACTTTCAAACGTATGGTGCTGTAGGCTATTGGAAATGGAAAAATAAATAATTTATAATTAAAACAAATAATCAAAATATCAATTCACCCTTGGGTAGGCACTGCCTACCTTGCCTACCTTGACTGCACGTCACTGACCAGTAGATTGTGCGGGATTTTTATTTAAACCAAGGTTTGGGGTTTACAAAACACGATATTTTCCAACACACACACACATTAAATCACAGTGTACTTAAACCACTATATGTACCACTGCTCTGTAGATCACACTGATTCCAGTTATTAACATTTCCCAGCAGAGGTTTGGCTGCTGATTTTTTGCAGTATTCATCATTCTCTCCTGTGCGACCTTCCTATTCCACCTGCTTCTAAAAATAAAATGGACTTCAAAGCAGAGAAATTATTGAATTAATCAAAACCAATCACTCTGCGGAGCAGGTTGGGCATGAAAGCAGCCAGGCCTTCTTTGTATAAAATGATTGATATTGTGGAAGTTTTGGTACGACCACAGAAAGGTTTCACACACAGGAAAGTGTAAGAAGGAAACTTCTAAACCAGGCTGACAGCAAACTAATAAATCCTCCCTGGGAGTGTCTGTTTGAAAAAGGCAGAGCTGTGAGTCATCAGTGATGTATTAAAACCGTCTCTAATCTCGCTCTGTGTGGCTCTGGTGTTATGAGTTTGTCTCATTACTGCATTGATTTTCATAATAGGCATTTTGCTCATGTAATGCATATTTGAAAAACTAATTGTGAATTACAACAACAACCACCGGGTATAATAACACTTTCATTTGCATTAAACAGCTGAAGTGAATAATGACAAAAACCAAAAAGGTTACGGAAAAAACTACAGGTAAGAAACACAAAGGACATGTGAAGGGATGATCTATAATAGCTTTTTGCCAACATCTATTAAGCAAATATTGCCCAACAATAAATTTCCAATTTCCAATATTAACTGTTACCTATAAAACCTATTTTCAGACATGATCCATTTCTAGTAAGCATTTTGAAATGTCCATCTGAAGTTACAAAAATAACATTACACCTAGCAGTCAGAGAACAGGGCTGAAGCACGAGAGGGCCACGGATCAAATCTGGTGGGAGCAACTTTTGGGAAATTTTATAGAGAGAAACATTCCAAATTAACACATGATTATTTATGGAGATAAATATATTATTCATACATTGTTAGTAATTCACAGTCATTCCCAAGAGCTATAACAGAAAAAAAAAACAAGAATAAATCACACACTGGGTAAGATACAGCTGCCTGTAATTATACATCTGGCCAGTAGCTGGTTTAATATGAAATGAACCATTTCACAAACCAATGGGCTAAAGTGTGATGATGCCTCACGAGGCTTCATCACACCATCACTAGTTTCTAGGAGTTAGGATGATTTTGTTACCTCTGATGTCTTTGTGTTCCTGTGCGTCTCCACCTCCCAGTGATGTTGGTGTGTTTGGCTTGTGATGATTAGCGCCCTCATGTTTGGCACTCAGGTGTGGCTCGTTCCCAATAAGCCTCCCTCACTGTTTAGCTGATGGCTTGAACACACAATAATGGCGGTGTCATATTTCTATGATGTCTCGCTCCAACACCCTGCCTCCAGTTTCCTCTTTTGTACTTTAGTTTTGTTTTGAGTTTCATTAAATAACAATAATGGATGAACCATAATTTCTGGACAATAGCCGCTACTTTTTTCCAACGCTTTGAACCCTGCAGCTTAAACAATGTTGTGACTAATTTGTGAATTTTTTTAGTTTTACAAGCTTCATGATGCCAAAAAATTGAGCTCCGTCACGTTAGACCAGGTGGACCAATGAAACCGTTTCCAATAAATTGAACGTGCTCCCTCTGTCATTTTGACAAGTATTGTGTATATTCTGGTGTTCTTTATGATTGAAATCCATTTTGTGTCTTCTGAATTTCTATTTCTTTTCATATGAACTGAACAAAACTGGCACTCACTTGCATGGAAATATTTTATAAAACAGAAATAAATCTTGGTTCATGCAGGTTCTCTTCGTGGTGAAACATGGAAAACAATGGATAATCACAAAAGGCTATGAACCAACGTGAAGCGCTGGAGGTTACGCTAGAAGTGAAGTGCTCGACGCGGGAGGATAGAGAAAAACAACAGTTTCTACAGTGTTGAAGACGAGCCAGGCCTTAGCAGGTTGCCTCCCCAGAAGTAGGTACGCATCAAATGCCAGTTAAGTTTCCATCCAACTTGGTCCCAATTTGCTGTAATTTGCTATGCAAGCATAGACAATGATAACCTGACAAGATCAAAGCAGCTGCTGGTTTTGAAGCCGGGCTCCCCACTGACTGCACTGCCTCAGGATGTGATGGGAAAGGGCTGCTCCCACCCAGGCTAACAGCTTGGTTTGAGTTCTGGTTCAACAAAAAACGTTCTCACTTCGTTCACAGAAAGGTTTTTTGTTTTCGAGTTAATGTTGGAGTTTCTGTTGGACACAAGAGTTTAAGCCAATAAATCCTACCCTTTAAAATTATATCTAAAGTGTGAATTTCTCACACCCAGTCTTTTAATGTAAATCCTTTGATGGCACACCACTTTATTGAAAGGACATAATTGTATATGTGTATATACTGTATACATCTGTCTAGTAACACTACGTAAACACAGATGCACAGTAGTGCTGAGCCCTGATGGCACTAAAGATATAGCCATGCTTATCACTTGAATCAGTGCTGCTGATTAAACCGATAATCTCCTACGACATTGAGACTGTGCAAACAAATGGATCTGGAAACAGGGTTTGCATTATTTTTAAAGGAAGTGGATGGTATGGTTGGGGCCACAAGAATTGTGTCTGTTTGATCGAAGGGCCACATTATGACCATTCATGTCAGCATTTAGAAGAATAACCAATTTGACACAGAAAAGAACAGAGATTTTATAGGAATTGTGTGCGTTTTTCTGTCATTTATTTTTGTTGTCTTGCTCGTTATGATGATTTCTGTTTGTCCTTTTATGTATTTTTCCTGTAAAATGTATGTTTTTTTTGGAGTCATATTGTGTATTTTTGTTGTCATTAAGCATTTTTTGGAGTAATTTGTGTATTTTTGTTGTCTTTTCATCAGTACTGTGGGTTTGCAGAGTCATATTTTTGTGTTTTTCTTGCCTTTTTGGGTAATTTTGTCATTTTCTGTAATTTTGTATATATTTTTGACAAATTTTGTGCATTTCTGTTGTCCTTTTTTGCATGTGTCCTGTAAAATGTATGTTTTCTGGAGTCATATTGTGAATTTATGTTGTCATTTAGCATTTTTTGGGGGTAATTTTTGTGTATTTCTGTTTGCACAGCGTGTTTGCAGAGTATGTTTTGTGTTTTTCTTGTCTTGTTTACTTTTGTTATGGTTTTGTGTAATTTGGAGTAATATTGTGTATTACTATTTTTGTTTTGTTAATTTTTTTGTTGTATTTTTTTGTGTTTTTCTTGTCTTTTACTGCATTTTCCTGAAATGTTGTAATTCTTTGTATTATTCATTTTGTACATTTACTTTGGGGGCCACATAAAAATAGACCAAGGGCCGCCAGTCGCCCATGTCTGGTATAACAACTTCAATAGTAAAACACAATAGGAGCACGAGTCTGTTGACATGTGTTTAATGTGACATAAGATATATTTCAAACTGCAATCTGAAGCAACAAAGGTGTTTTTTATAAGATGGTTGACAGTTCTTGTGAAAATCTTAAACACCTGTAACATAAAGCAGCCATTACTGGCAGAACAGAGATGACACCCATTAAAGTGCCTTTAATCTGCAAGTAATGTATGCAAATGTCACCCTGGAGTGGAACAAACGTAAAGCAAAGCAACTACTTTAAAGAGTATTTTTAGATTAATGATCTATGATTGCCTGCTGCAATTTTTCAAGCCAGCACTACTTTGAAAAGCTCACTCTGCGATCCATTAAATTAACCAAAGACCCTTTAAATGAGCCAAACCAAAGAGCGAGAGAACAATTAATAGAGCTCTGTGAATAGTATCAGCTGAGCTGACAAAATCCCGTACTTGCTGAGGGACAGTGGTCTCATAACGTTGAAAGTTTGGCGATGCTGAATTAACGTTTCTGAATTAAACTTTCACACACCAATAATAGTTTGTGCTTATTTCTTCAGAACTTGATTGTTCTTTAAAAGTTAATGTTAACGTTTTGTGATGTATTTCTGGCTTTCTTCATCCTTGCTTTTTTATTTTATTTATTTTATGTATTTTATTTATTTTATTTATTTTATTTATTTTATTTATGGTTTACAAAATAACAAATATTATTTTGTGTATGTGGTCTTGTTTTAAAGATTCTTTAATAAGAAAATAATATTTACAAAAATGGGTTTCAGGCAGTGATTTAACCTAAAAAATATACATTATTTGTATACAATAATATAGATATCCACATGCCTATATTTTCCAATTTCCGAAATTAACCGATACTGATATATACATAGACCCCTCCCCCCAAACAATTTTTTTGGTCACAAAAGATATACCTCAAGGGAAATTAATAATTGAATAAATAGTTTTATTTGTCATTGCACATAGATATATCATTTTAGATGAGAAATGGGATCAAAGCACAAGGAGAGGTAAAGGCATAAAGGCAGGTTTTGCACTGAATTCCCTATTTGAGAGTAAAGAAGAAAAACTAGGAAAAAACCTCTCAGTACACATACTTTAAGCAACACAAAAAAAACACAGTTATGATAACCATATAGCATGTGGGTAGGTGGTGGGTCCGGGGGCAGGGTGTAGGGGTCGGGTGCTGGGCAACGAGGGGGAGAGGATATCCAGCCACTGGGGTGATGCGAGTGTGCAGCCACAGGTTACGGTTACTTTTAATATGATGCCCCACTGGATGTTTTCCACAAATAAACCTCAGTGCAGGTTAGAATACTTTTTCAACTTTATTCATGGAAAAAGTGCCATATTGCTTGTTGTCTGAAAAAACAGCACATATATCTTATATCCATGTAATATCAACCAATATTATATTTTGCGGCTAATAATAGCTAATAATATCGCCCATCTCTAAAAATAACCATGCTTTTCTTTGACTTTAACTCTCGACATACATATTTATTGTGGCCTGGTATGACCTTTTCACTTCAGTAGGATAGAAAAAAATAAAATAAACCATAACAAGCTGGTTTTCAGTATTTGTGTGGATTTTTTTTATCTTTTTTCTGACCCCCAAACCATCCCATACCACTCGAACCCTTGACAAATAGATCTTGTAACCCTAACCCAGAGAGTCAACAGAGTCTATGAAGCTCTAAGATGGAAAAACTACATTCAGTGGATAACGGGGAAAAAAAAAGTGTTGTGGTCAAAGACTTAAAACATTTTGTTCTCTACAGGCATTTAAAATAAAAGCGGTGTTTGGAATAAATGCTCTGAGGGACAGAGAGTGAAGCCCAGCGACCCTCACACAACTCACTGCCTGTCTTTTGATCTACTGGTTTCCTTTTGTTCTCCCCAAATGTAAGAAAGGGTTTTGTTTGGTTTACAATTTATTGAAACTTGGTGAAATGCCATGTGTTAAAATGTGATATTTGATAGCCAAGTCTCACAAAGGATGCTGCTCTCAGGGCATTTTCCTCTTTCATTCTCATTAAAAAAACTTTGAAAGCATTTACAGCAGAAAACAAAGGGACAGTCAGCTGAAAGGTCTCCACTGCTGCCTTCTGACAAAATGAATAGATTGTAAAAAGTCACAATATGACCTTTATACCCAGGTCCACTCCTTTAATTAGTTACCTGAAGCATAGGGTATGTTGATCTTTTGTATTTGTTAACGCTTCAAAAATGACTTGGGTTTGAAACAACAAATGGAGGCATTTGAATTTTAAAATTAAAAGTATATTCCCAAAATAAATCCAATGATGATATTCGTATCTTGTTTGGGAGGGTTTTTTGGGTGGTGTGACGTCATTACAAGGGGGCGAGGGGGGGGAGGGTATTTAAAGAACTTTATTTTCATTGTTCTAAAATATGTGATTGCATTGGATTTTATGTTATTTTTTATGAGTTTTCAAAAAGAATACCTTTGTCAATCTATGGTAAATGGACTGGATTAATATTGCTCTTTATCCCTACACTAAAGAAGTCTCAAAGTGCTTTACAACATCAGGACAGAGCGGCCATGCAAGGCGCTAGTCTGGCGCAACAGGAGAAGTTTGAGAACCACTGCACTAAACTTACATGGAAAACTGGTTAATCTGTCAAAATCTAAATTTAAAGTGATGCATAAATAAGCTTCACTATGTCTTTTTTTCCTTGTTCTTCTTTGGTGGTATTAGCTGTGGAATTATCATTATTATTATTATTATTATTATTATTATTATTATAGTATTACCATATCAAACCTTTTCCTTCCTGTCAAAGTTTTTGGGTTGATTCAGATGGAATACCCGGTGAATTAGTCATGTGGGACTGCGATGAAAAATAGCCGTCTGGCTAAATCTGGTGTATTTTCTGTAATGATATTAATGTACACTGTCCCTGTTCAAATAAACCTATAAATAAAAGTGACCATGTTAAATAATGATGATTTGTGTATTTTTTTGGGGGGGCAGTACTTTGACCACACACACACATTTATATCATGGAGTGAATGTATATTCAGAAGTAGACGTACCTACATGATGAAAACAAGAAGCCTCGTAGTTTGTCACAAGGAATGAGTATTGATGAGATTAGCTGAGGTTTAAATCCCTAAGGCTTGAATATTAAATTGGACAAGCAAAAGTAACAACCACTGTGGGAAAAACTATATCACAATGTGTCAAAATCAACACGCTCATCCCATAAACATCACCCCTCGGTTGCACCAGTAAACATAATATACCACTTAGAGCGAGTGTTTTAGCAGGCTCAGTGCATCCCCT
Source organism: Gouania willdenowi (assembly GCF_900634775.1). NCBI lineage: Eukaryota > Metazoa > Chordata > Actinopteri > Blenniiformes > Gobiesocidae > Gouania > Gouania willdenowi. Next base: position 7,996,133 of record NC_041050.1, read on the forward strand.
GAGCTCGTTCTCCTGCAGGCTCAGTCATTTGTGCACAAGGCTTATTTACGGCGCTTTGCTGCCAACATTGCTCTGTCATGCAAAGGGGTGCCAACTTCCATGAAGTATTCACAATCTGCTTGAACGCTATCAAGTTCGAGAGATTGAACCTGTGAGGTGCAGTCGTGCGAGGATATTTCAAAGAGGAAATCAACAGACGACTTTAAAGTGGAGGTTACGGCACGAAGAACACAAGCTGCAATTCAAAAATACATAAATCACCTGTGCCCTTTAGCTTTCAGAATCTAATCTGTGAAAACACATTCGCGTTTCTTGAGCATCGGTGACGCTGCGGCTCCAGTGAGATGAGGAGCCAAATATACTTTTTAAGCAATTGGAATATTCAGAGCATTGCAGATTTGCGATACAGGAGTTTTTTTCATGTCTTAATGTCACCTGCACCACCTTGTACACCACCTCCACTTTGCTTTTTTCCCTGTTCACCTTCTCCGAAGAACAGAGTTAAATAAATAAATAAAAAACACCTTCTGAAGAGAAGGTACTGGTGCATATGTTATCAAGCCACTCCATGTGTGTGTCGAGATGTAGCATTTGAAAGAGACGAGCCTGCGTGTTTGAAAGAAAAAAAAAAAAAGGTGAGGTGAAGGGGGGCAGTCAAGCGACAAAAGTACACCAGGGTACAATATGCCAACAAAGTGCCTTGCTCCTGCATGCTGCCTTTTGCAGGGAGGGAGATGTGACCTGTCAGAATGAGGGGGCTGGCTGAACGACTTCACATCACCCTTTCAGCTCCACCAACTTCCCCATTTATATTGTAATGCAAATCCATGGCCTGTCCCAGATGGTGCTTTTCCAGCATCGTGGGTGCATAGAAATATGATCATTTATCCCAAGCACTTCTTAAGTCTTTAATGCACCCTCCTCCTCCTCCTCCTTTGCTTCTATCCCTTTTCCACTGGCAGCCGTTTAAAGTCGGCACATGTGTCTCTCCCAAAAGGTAAAGGGAGTAAAGAATGGAGGATAAATTTAGTGAGCGTTTGACAAAGGACCACCACGGAGACAAACAGAAAAAAGCAGGAGAGAAACAAGCCTAAGAGCATAAGTCAGGAAAAGAGGAGTTAAAAAAAACAAAAAAAAAACAGGTAAATCATTTTCCTGATGGAGCATCAGGCTAAGAGGCAAATGCAGTCATTCTCACTACTCAAGGGTGCTTTTGGGTTTTCTCTGTTGAGTAAATTATACTCCACATGTCTGCTAACCATAGAAACATTTCATTTTTTTCCTGAAAGCACATTCAGATTTTTGCTTGAATCGATTCTCTCGCTGGCACCAATGTGTCACATTAAGGGATTATTTTTGTTTATTGTGAACTCTGTAACCCATTCACCACAAGCTCAGGCCCACTTTCAGAGGATTGTCATAAAAAAAGAAAAGTACTAGTTTCATGTGTAAAAATGTCCCTAGTTATACACTTATTACTAAACACACAAAATGCACGTTTAAAGGGCCTATGTCACGCTAAATGGACTTTTCTGTGCTTTAAACATCATACAGTGCTATTTGGGCTTCATACACATGCCCAAAGTGTTTTTTCATTGATTCCCTCAATCGTTAGAGGGTGATTTGCTCATTTCTTACTGCAGGGTGTGTTAGGGTTGTTAAGTTGGACCCATAAACAAACACAACACCCAAAGTGTGGGTCGACGTGAATTTATTTAACAAAAAGTGTCCTCTTGGCTTGGCTTGATCCTGGGAGTGGCTCCAGAGCAGGCTCAGGTACTAGAGGAATAAAAGTCCAGAATCCAAAATAAAACTTGGCAAAAAGCATAGACTTCAGGATATCTCTAGAGCAGAAGTACCGCAGCATAGACAGAACAATCCAACGATGAGCGGAGGTGAGTCTGAGGCTTTTGTATTGCAGTGATGAGTAATTGGAACCAGGTGTGCCTGCTCGGAGTCCACGCCCCACCAGGACCAAGCCTAAAAGAAAAACAAAGAGCATATGGCCAAAAACATAACAGGGTGAGCCCAAACACCTCGCTCCAATTTGATGACACGTTCCCACTTTGATGACGAATTTGACGCGGCACTGAGCTGGAGAAGCCATGCCTCCAGGAAGCTCTCTGCCGTGATTGACATGTAAACAGACACGTCCACTAATGTGTGCATTAAGCATGAGCTCGGCTACAGAGTGGGTGGGAGGAGGGCGGGTAGTCCTCTGGCCCTACGTCACCGTGCGGGGAGGAGGAAGTCAGTGTCCCGACTATAGACACGCCCATGAATATGCCAGGCCGCAAATCGTTTGTGTAGAATTGCTCAGAAAGTGACTTTTCAGAGGCTAAAACTCTGGAAAACAGGCGAGTTTGGGAAAATAAACCCCAAATATTATGGTTTTGGGGTTCTAAGAACAAATGGAGATGGGTGAAAAATAGCATGACACGGGACCTTTAAAGGTTGAGTCCACTTTGTTCTTGCGCTGTCTGGGGCTGTGCGGTCCTGCTGGATTGTGGCCGGTTCGTGGGCTGGGGTGGGTGGGCGCACCCCAGGGGCTTGGCCCGAGGGCTCACCCTTGGGGGTTCCCTGTCCTGCGATGGTGCTCTTGGGGTCCGGCAGGCCTGGCCGGCTGGCTAGGCCAGTCCTGGCGGGGGTCTTCCGGGGCGGGTGATGCAGCAACCTGTGAGCCGGGCTCGGCGGTGTGGCTGGGCCGTCTAGGGCACTTTGCGCGGGCGGCATCAAGGAAAGGGGATCTGGAGCGCTCTGGGGTGTTTTGTCAGTGCGCCTGGGGGCCGGCGGGGCGACTTGCAGGGTCCCCTTGGTACCCTAGGCAGCTATGGGCATGGTCTTCATCCTTGGGGGCGCTGCTTTCGGTGCTGCTTCCGTTCCAGGTCCTTTTGGCTTGGGGTCTGGTCCCTGCTGGCTCTGGGCTGCCCATTCGGCGCGGCTCTGGCCGTCTGCTGGGTGTGGGCCTTGGCTCCTCTGCTGGGGTCTCGGGCGGGGGGCTCTCTGGGCCCTCCCCTCTGGGGGTTGGGTGCTTGGGTGTGGGTGGGTGGGGGTGGTGGGTATGCTGGCGGGGGGCCTTGGGGTTGGGGATTGGGATCAGTGGCGGGATGCGCTGGGTGCTCGGGGCTTCCTCGGACGTGTGCGTGGGGGGGCGGTGGCTGCTTCTCAGCCTGGGATCTCGGGGGCATCTGGGCTGTGGGGGGTGGCCTGGGGCTCCTTGGCCGCCACTCTTTATGCTGGCCTGGCTGCATCTGCGGGCCCGGGGCAGTTCCTGAGTTTGCGGTAGCGATTTTTGCACATATACTGGTCTACGATGCACTGGCACGCCTTGGGATGTGGGATTAAACTCATACTGGGCTTAACTTTAGACACGTTAATCACAAATACCTACTTTAGGTACTACCACTCACTTCTTCCCCCTGTCCACAGCCACCACCATTATAGCTAAGCTTCACACTTGTCACCATACCGGGTTAATTACACAACATAATAAGCACAATATGTTCTACAACTTCACATCTCACCCTCACTGTAAAAAAATCTATTCTTCCCCACCCTTTCTATTTCCTACCTTGAGTCTCTCCTCCCTGCTCCCTTTCCCCTCCCCCTCCACCTAGGTGTAACACTGCTCTCCCTTTTTATATGCTCCCTATAATAAAAGATTTCTTACCCTTCCTTAGGGAGGGCTCATGATGGTCACAATTAAGCAATAAAATAAATCAATTTATTTATTTATTTAATAATAATAATAAAAAATAAAGGTTGGGTCCACAATCGTGTACAGATGAGTTGCAGACCTTCCCGGTCGGGACAAGTGGAAGGCTGAGTGCACCGTGTACAAACCTGGCACATATGTTTCGGTGTCCAATGGAGATGCCAGTGATCTCAAAGCTCACATGGACACCGAAAAACATAAGAAAGCTGTGAGAAGTGAAAGCAGTGTAAGTTCAAAAAAGTTGACGTGGGTTCTATGTTAAAACCAGACAAACTGAGGATGCTGTGAATGCAGTGGAGTGTGCACCACAGCAACAGATCTATGGATTGCACCAATGCATTGCTCAAAAAAGCATTCCCAGATTCTGACAATGCTAAAAAGTTCAATAGTGCCTGCACTATATACAGGTACACCTCAAAAAATTAGAATATCATGAAAATATTTCACTCATTTGACAAAGTCAAACCTATATATGATATAGGCTCATGACACAGAGTGAAATATTTCAAGCCTTTATTTCTTGAAATGTTGATGAGAACTCAAAATTTTGTGTCAGAAAATCAGAATATTACGTAAGATCAATAAAAAAAAAAGATATTTTAAAGAAAAATGTAAGGCTTCTGGATAGTATGTTCATTTCTATGCACTTGGTTAATAATACTTGGTTGGGCTTCTTTTTACATGAATTACTGCATCAATGTGGTGTAGTATGGAGGTGATCAACCTGTGGTACTGCTCAGGCGTAATGGAATCCCAGGTTACTTTGATAGCAACCTTCAGGTCATCTGCATTGCTGGGTCTGGTGTCTCTCACCTTCCTTTTGACAATAACCCATAGATTCACTATGGAATTCAGGTCAACTGGCCAATCAAGCACAGTAACACCATGGTCATTGAACCAGCTTTTGGTACCTTTGGCAGTGTGGCTAGGGGCCAAGTCCTGCTGGAAAATGAAACCAGCATCTCCATAAAGCTTGTCAGCAGAAGGAAGCATGAAGTGCTCTAAAATTTCCTGGTAGAAGCTGTGTTGACTGTTGACTTCAGAAAACAGACAAACGAGGATGACAAAGAAAAACAGGATAAAGAGCAAAACGAGGATGAGTAAAGATATTGATATTTTTGGTTAGTTTTTGGGAGATATTTGAGCTGCATTGCTCATATAGCAGAGGTATATTTATTTATTTTATTTTTTTTCTAATACAGAAGATTATCATTATCATTATTATCATATCAGAAGATCATTTTGAAATTTGAGATAACACAACATTTTGATTAGGGCATGTGCACATGCAAGGTTTATGCATAGTATATAGTAGATGGTATACACTCATTGAGTTTGTAGTGTATAGTACGGCGTGTACGATTTCAGACACAGCCTAGGTCTTGCTAGCTCAAATCATGCTAACTTTCCAACATTGCAGCTGCACCTGCTATAAGTCAGACTACAGCATGAAAACTCAAACCTGGTCTTTACTTTATATATTGATGCACGTGGCTGTTTTTCTACCCAGGACAATATGAGTACTTCTATCCCGTTGTGTTTTCAAATTGTGTTTTATATGATTCAGTTTCTTTAGCCTTTAGCCTACTGAGCATTTCTACCTACTGTGAACAAGTGTATGGTAAGGGGAGCACTATTCACTCTGGTACGTGCATATTCAGTGAGATATACAGTAGGTGCTTAAGGGACTTTTGTTTTATTTACTATTGTTGCTGTTTGGTGGCTCTGGGATGTACCAACATGCCTCACACTGTGATAGTGGGTTAGTGAACGCAAAGAAGCTTGGGTTACGTTTGGCTTGAAATTGAGATGGAGTTTGAAATGAGGTCGGACTGATTTGGGTTGTGACAAAAAATGACGTGTGAGAGAGATAAGTTGATACCGCTGTGACAACACTTTGCAGTCACTCTTGAGGTCATACACAAGAGCACACAAACATATAAATAGTATAGCTCAAAGTTACCGTGTGAAGTAGGTGAAGATCCTCTGGGGAATGTGTGTTCATTACCTCTCCTGCACTATAAGTCAGTCTGTTATACTGTCAGTAGCTCCAGACTTTCATCACTCCTCCTTCAGCAGATCTGCCTCGTGCCCGCAAAGCATTTACGACTTGACACCTACTATGGAAAATAATTAAATCACCATCTTGTGTCAGATCAACTCCTTTAAACGATCACCTCATTAATTTATGTGCTCTGACAAGTACTTGAAACTATCCTTTCAAATGCCTCTACACAAACCTTGAGAGAAGATGAAAATTGTGTTATGTAGAATGCATACAGTGTTATCCATACATATTATGAACGTAGCTCTCCAACTTATACAAAATATTAAAAACGACTTTACGTGTGAGATGAAGGAAGTTCAAAAAGCAAAGATGACACATTAAAGCTGTCCACCCTAGAAGATAGCATTTATAGCAGTGGTTGTCAAACTGTGGAGCATGACATAATGACGGGGAGGGGGTGTAAGAGTATCCGATTGTCCACCTACTATTGAGGGTGTAAAGAGTACTGATATATCCTACTCAAGTAGAAGTACTGTTACTTGATTGAAATTGTACTCAAATAAAAGTAAGTCATACATGAAATACTCAAGTACAAGTAAAAAGTTGTTCAATTAAATAATACTCAAAGTAAAAATTACTAGTTACTTTCACCCACCACATTTATTTTTTGTAATAAATCTTACATATCATGTATAAACTTAAAAAGGAAGAGACCGATCTCGTTAGATCTCAGAAGCTAAGCAGGTCTGGGCCTGGTTAGTAGTTGGATGGGAGACCACAGTCACTCCAGTGGTATCTCTCATCGTGTCCTTGAGCAAGACATTTCACCCACATTGCCTAGTATTAATTTAGTGTGAGAGTGAGTGTTGGTGGTGGTCGGAGGGGTCAATGGCGCACTATGGCAGCCTCGCTTCCGGGCAGCTGGAGTTTACCACCATTAAGTGTGGAGTGAAAGAATAATGCCTTAATTCTGTAAAGCGCTTTGAGTGTCTATGATAAAGTGCTATATGATGTATATGGTCGGCAATGATGTGATGCATTTGATTGTTGTCTGGTCATTTCATTTATTTGTAGTTTCACAATGTCCGTTGATCATTTTGAAACAAAGAAATAATAATTTACTCCATAACGGTTGGGTGTAGAAATCTAACAAATCACTTTATTTATTTTAAAAAGTATTTAAGTACAAGTGAAATTACTGATTTAAAAATATACTCAAAAAAGTAGAAATACCCATATAAGAAACTCAATTACAGTAACGTGAGTACTTGTAATCTATTACTTTCACCTCTGCTTGATTCTGACCAATGTGAGACATGTTGGTCTTACACTACTGATTTTGTGTTTTCCACTCGTAATTCTTTCTTTAACTTTCACTAAATACAAATATTTTTCTTTTTGAGTCAATCTATTGCGCAGTAAAACTAAGCCACCGCTACATACAGTAGGTTGCGTGACTGGCCTATGTAGGATTACCCTCTAACAGCCTGTGCTACTGCAAAGAGCTCATCTTACCATATCCTGACAGTTCATGTTTGTTTATTTCACCAGGACTGGGGTTTTTTAGGTGAAGCAGTGGAAATGCCTGTAATGACCCCAATATAATGGAGGTGAAGCCCTTTCATTCGAAAGCCTCCCCAGGAATAGTTTCTTTGGAATACAACATCAAGGTAAAAGAATACACTGCAAACCAGCATGTCAACAAGGTTTTTAGCAGAGGGTTCTCCAGCTGTAGCACATCTGCACATCTTATTTAGACTACAGTTGTACTATATTATATTATATTATATTATATTATATTATATTATATTCATGGAAGCATTTGAACTGTAACAATTTTATCTCTGTAAGTCAGCAACGTATCCTTCTCTTTACCGGCTATACTCTCTTATTTTGATGAACATACTGTAGGCGTTTCTGGCTATAGGCAGAGCATATAATTTCAAGGGGCCCAAAAGCCACTAGGGGACACCAAAGCTGAGTCCTTTGCCTAATCAGAGTAGAGTGAACTGCTCATAGTACCCATCATCCATCAGTTCTTGGACCCTTTATCGTGTTGGTGTCTAACTCGTTTCAGTGCAGGGACTAAATACGGACAAGTTTGATCTCAAGTGGGAATCGAACCATTTCAACACAAGTTCTACTTTGCATTTTCATGTATAACTTATATAAAAGTATGTACAGTACATTGAGTATATAAGGCACCGACAATATTCAAGCAATAGGTGAAAAGTAGTGACAATATTATTCAAAATTGGGGGAAATTTTGTCAAATAATTTGAGGATTGAGGAGGATTTTGGAAAAACTAGAATTTTTCCAACAATTCAATAGTAAAAAATGACTTCCATCGTGTTATACAAGCATGGGAAAACTAGAAACCTGTGCAAATATTAGTGTTTTGTTAAATTTGTGACAAATTCAATGAAACTCCACTTCAATAATTGTAAAGTTCTACTTATGTTATGTTATGTTTTTTCAAATTGTATTATTTGGCATGGATGCCAATATTTATGTTTGCATATGATACAGTGATGTCATTTCTGGTTCATTTTAATGAATAATTCTGATAAAAAGTTTCTATTTTTTATTATTGCCAAAATTCCCAAACTTAAGTTCCTGTGGAAAATTACTTAATGATTCATGTTTTCTCAGTCATTTTTACTGTACCCTGCAGGGCCGGATTTGGCCTCCGTGCCTTGAGTTTGACGCATGGCTTTATCGGATTCGACATTTCACAATGTTGTAACACAAACTTGCTCACTCCTTCCAAAGACTCCAGATGGCGCAGAGCTCAGCCGGCCGTCTGTTTACTCACACCTGGTCCCGTGACCCCATCACTCCTGTCATTCCCTCCCTCCACTGGGTCCCCATCAAGGAAAGCATCAACTTTAAAAACTCTCCTCCTCACAATCAAAGCTCTCAAATGCTTGATCCCCTCTACCTGTCTGACCTTCTTATTCTCTCCCATCCGCCCAACACCTTTCAGCCCTCCAAACTAAAAAGCCAGTGGCGCCGCCAGCCGGAATCCTGTACCCACTTTGCGTACAATTTTTTTGAAGGTGTGGATTTTATGCTGCTAGGCTCTATCAATCTGTGTTTCTCTACGCTGTTACCATCCTCTGCTGTAAAGTCTAACTGATCTTAATATTTTCATTGTGCAAAAATATACTTTGAGTTATGGAATTGATTAGAATAATGTCTTGTTATTGTTTTTTGTTTGTTCTGCCGTGCGCACTGCCGCTTCATGGTCTGGCAGCTGTCCACGGTGTACAGTATAACGGGGTGACAGCATTACTTCTCGGAGCGGACTCAGACCCAGTTCTCATATCACATGACAGCAGTCATTTATCTCAACTTGTTGAAAAAAACTCTCAATCTTTCCAAAATCTGGCAAATTTTCCTAAAATCATTCCATGAAATTTGCCCAAATTCCCAAAATCAGGGAAATTGAAGTGAGGATCTTTCAGGGACACCGTAGAAAAATAAAGTCAATCTAATTTTTAGCAACTTTTGACATAACTTTGTCTGAAAATCTAATGATGACTTTTTCTCAGAGGAAGTAAATCCTGAATGAACACTTTAAAGTGTGAAAAGAGGCTTTTTTTTTAAACAGCTGTTCGTCCTTCTTTTAGGTTGAGGCTTTCGGTGTACACATGATTTTTCTGACCTTTGGTGCCAATGCAGTGGCATTAAAATACAAACTCTATCACAATACTTTCCTTTGTTTTCAAACACTGAGTGGGGAAAGAGTGACTGTCACAATAAACCTGAGTCACCAGGATGTGACGTGAAGCAGTTTATTTAAACAAAATCCATCAAACCCGTTTCATTTTTTATTCTCACATCCCTGAAGACAGTGCAGAATACACAACACACCACTGCAGTCCTATTAGCACCTCTTTGTTAACCTTCTAAAGCGTGGGCCTGTTACTTTTACAAGCAACAAGATGAGAACAAACATCTTTATTTAATAGCCTTGCCATCAGGATATTATCTTGTTTCCTAATGTGCTGCCTCTTGTCATTCCTCATCTCTCTGCTAACGCTGTACCTGCTTGTACACAGAGAAGTAGCCAGCCATATGCCTGAATAGCCCCCATAGATTCATGTTGCTTACCATCTGGGCTAAAGGCAAACTCACTTCAGCCATTACAGTGAAGGGCCAATGACTAAGATGAGACTGGGAGGTGACCAGGAGGTTAACGCACCGCTGCTTCTCACAGCAAACAACAGATAAACAGGGATTGAATGTGTGAAACTGGAAAGAGAAAAGACTACTTTTCGAAGGTAAATAAATAGTTTGCTGTTAAGTTACTTTGTGTTTAGATTTCTAACGACAAAGATTTTAAGAAGATTTTCTAGGTTGGCTATTGTGGCTGATGCAGGCCTCGAGCCTCAGGCATTGAGCTGCATTCAAATGATCATAACCATAACAAACTAATAAAAAATATTTGGTAACATGGTTATGAGCATGTCATTAACATGAATAGGGTGTCATGAAGGCTGTATTTCAGTGTCGTTATATACCCTAAACCCTAATCAACCCAACTAGATCCCTCCACTTAACCCAAAATTACCAACATAGCTCTAAAGGTGTCATAATTTAACAAAACACACTTAATGACATGTACGTTTTATGTATACATTTTCAAACAAAGTGTGACCAAACATTTTAACTACCTACCTAATTGTTAGGCACCTGGGTCAACACTGGGGGATGTTGAGCAAATCTCTTAACCCCATTCCAACTGCTCCCAGAGTTGGCAGCCCACTGTTACCCCTCGGGGAAAATGGGTAAAAATGCAGAGAAGAATTTCATTACAGTGATGAACAAAGATTACAATACAAATCGACCACATTGACTACACTCGGGGGTGTCGGGTGTGCACATCACTCCTTAGCAAAGGGTCCACAGACCAGTGGTTTGGGACGATTTGCTCCGAAATATTTTCCTTCATATATTCAACTGACAAATTCTGCCGAGAGAAGAAAACTTAAAACGACTCACTCATGCTTGTCATTTTTCACAAGAAGATAAACATAATCTTGGCACCTGCTGAGGAAACACAGCGGTTGTAAAAAAAATAAGCCACAAAAGAAGCAGCGGGTTTTTAACTATTCAGAAATTGAAAGCCTGTAATTGAACTTGAAAGGTTTAAAAGAAACTTTCAAGAAATATTGTGCAACCTATCCTTCCTTTACATCAACTTGTCTTATGTGGTTGTTAAAGCCTTTCTAAATGGACATATGGCAGAATGTGTGAGAACTAGGGGTGGGAACCTCTGGGTACCTCACGATACACAGCTCACGATAACGATTATCTCACAATATGACACTACTGCGATTATTGATATATTGATCAGAAATTAATCTATGATAATCTACGACATAAGAAAGGAAAAGATTCAGTGAAAAAATACAATTTATATTTTATATCTCTGAAAGACAATAAGTAAACAAATAAGTATCTCCAATATTGCTTTCTGTAAACAAAAAATAGGATCTTTGTTACCGGTGACACCATTATAGTGCAATATTCCAGTAAACAATACATTGGTTCCTTCAACAAACATTGACAACATTTCTGTGAAGACCAACCTGCACATTTTAGTGAAAAAGCAGAAAAGGTTTTGAAAATAATAAAATAAATCTTAAATCCCAAAAATAATAATAAATAAATAAAAATCGATACTTAGGGCGAGCATATCGATAATCGATCTGCAAAAAAATATTGTGATATATCGCCATATTGAGATATTGTATAAGTATAAGAAAAAAACTAATGTAAACTGTACTTTAAAAATGGTGAATGTTAGCGAGAATAAAGTATACCTGATAAGGAGAGGCTTGGTATTATGGGCCCTTCAACAACAGCACAACGATTAGACTGTGGTGTGTTGGAGCAGAGACGTCTACATCCTGCAGTAACATCGTCAATGTTTTCTCAAGTGTGACACAAACCGTACAGTAATCACCTCCCAGAAGCAGGTGCACACTTTCCTTAAACCATCATGCTGTCTTTTTATTGCCATTTCTCTGCCTACTTCTATTCCAGAAGTTTGAACAGTTCCCAATGGCACAACTTAAACATACAATTTAGTTGTTTATTCAAATGTAAACATATGAATGAATGCAGACATGGAAAGAAAAACTATGTGTGCAGATTAACATCCACACGTTTGTCAGCCAGCCATAAGACAGCTAGGCTACATATACAGTATGTTATATGGTTTTAATTATTCAGACAACTTTTTTCAGGAAATTTACTATTTTCTTCCTCAGAGGTGTCTTCTGATCACTTTGATGCATTGTCTTCTTTGATCTAGCATTTGTGTTTGTTTGCTTCCAAGATTATTAATAATTGGGACATTCAAGTTGGCCACAGCCAAAAAAACTCATAGGGAGCATAAATCAGCATCCAATGTGAACATTTTTCTTTTCTCTACAGGCTGTGACTGAGAAAGATTTGTCATCATTTTGTTGATTTAATGTTGTTAACATTGATTTCAAACTCCATTTAATATTTTGAATGATTTTTAAACTATATTGCTTTGTGTTGCACTTTCTAATCGTGCAACCACATTGAATTGCCTTGTGTATGAAATGTGCTATACAAATAAATTTTCCTTCATTGCGCACCATCTTTCAATTCTTCTACGGGACTCCAAGTCCCACAATGCAATGTGTGGAGCTTTTCCCAAAGTTCATGTCACAGGACCATTTGTTAAGAACTTTTATGGTGGAGTCAAAAATGAACTTCAGAGTGTCAATTTCTACCTGCGACATTTGTGAGTAAATCTTAAACAGAGGATTTATGACAGACATGGGCAACTGCTGGCCCGGGGTCCACATGCGGTCCTCGATCTAATTTTGTGTGACCCCATAAGTAAACGCACAATGACAAAATGACAGAAAAATACCCAATATTTATGCCAAAAACACAAGACCACAAAAACACAGAAAAAAAACTGGAAGAACTATAGAAAAATCAAAAATACACAGCACCACATAAAATGAGAGAAAACCATACAAAACCACAACAAAATACATAAAATTACTCCAAAAACAGAACCAAAATATACAATGACTCCCAAAACGCACAACACAACCACAAAAACACAAACTAATAACAAAGAAATACAAAATGACAACAAAAATCACAAAAACACACAAGTAAAACAACAAAAAAGAAACAAAATGACTCCAAAAAACACATATGATGATTACAAAAATAACAATAAAATATACAAAACGACCACAAAAGCACACAGGCCCATTGTTTTTTCTTAGTGTTCATTGGTCATTATTCTAAATGCTGACAAATGTAATAACTTTTGTGGCCCCGCTGTGATAAAACTTGCCCATCTGTGATTTATGAGAACATCTTTTAGATTTGGATAGCCTTGCCTTGCCTAGAATAGGAGAAAATGAAAAGATTGCATGCTAATGGCAGCAAGTGTCGGGTTATTGTTTTTATGCTTCCACATTGCACAGTCCTATCATACAAAGTACCATAATTTCAGAGCTGTTGAACAAGCTTTGAATATAATCCACTAAGCTAAATCTATAGATAGAGACATGCTTGTTGGCATGAGGGTGTAAAGGTGCAGAAAACTCAAGAACCCATCAGAACAATCCAAGGTGGATCTCTACAGCTTTCAACCACAGTTGTCTCATTACTTCAGGAGTTGACTTCCAACCAAGTGTAGGTGATATGATATAATAGCTATAGTGTCGACCCAACAGCAGAAAGTGCAGCATCACCATCTATGGGTCAAAAAGGCAACAACACCCTCCATCAGCATCAGCACCTGCCTTTTCCACAGTGTCTGCTCACCCTGTAGACACACACTGTGCCCACAAACATTGCTTTCAGAATCAATTACTCACACACCACAGGTCATGGTACAGTTCATTACTGTTCAATTAACAGTGAACGTTCAATAGCGAGCCCATTACAGAGAAGTTTCACCCTCAGTGCCAGGACGACTGGAGAACAAATATGACATTTTAATGATAAATTTATAGATGAGCCAGACACGAGTACAAGCAGATACATTTCCGCAGATTAGAATGCACTGAATGGAAGTAAGCGAGAGCAAATATGACATCAGCTTGAATATTAATGAAACCAGTTTCCAATTATCCTCAATCAACTGTATCCCACTCTACTTCCCATTAATCTCACTGATATTTCAGATTCCATTTTAAACAGCATATTGTGAGAAAAACTGCCAAAAAAAAAAAAAAAAGTGAAGAAACTGCATGCTTTCGTCTCTTAAATTTAACAGGTAGTTTAGTTCTGCAATCTCTTCGATTGTTTTTCCCCTGAGACACAGCCGGCAGCGTTCTGTAGCTAATTAGGTCAAACTTGACACACCCTCTTATCTTTTCTCTCAGGCAATTATTCTCACAGAACACACTACAGCTAAACACAAAGTTTGCACTTTTGCATTTTTCCAAAATGAGTTTATTAGTTACTTTCTCTACACTTTCATTTCTTTTATTTCCAAATGTCCAACTCTCAACTGCACTTACTGGAGGTTTCATCAGATGAATGATGACAAGGTGGTGAAACCATCCACGAGAATGTTGAAGGTTTGCCTCATGTTTGATATTTGATAACATCAATTCAAATGAGCAGCTGACCTCTCGTTGTTAATGCTCACTACAAAGGGGGGGGGTCCTTTCTATGAGTTATGTTGAACCCAGTGTGGGATTCAACATGTGAAATAAACTCACGTTTGCACTTTGGAGTGATATTTACGCAAACTACTGTAGGCAGACTTAAAAAAAAATCAAAACTATGTTGCAAAAACATTTCCTAGACTGGCTCAGGTTAGAACCACTTCAGAAGAGAACATTTAATTAACATAAACATGTAAACTTACACGATTATAGAATTAATAAGCTCATTTACATTCATAGTTTCTTTGCAGCTGTATTGCCACAGTTACCTTGAAAAAGTAATGTCTACTAATTACTGATCACTCCAACTAACTAGTTACCTAATTACATTGCATCCACCACCGCCTCAACAACAAAATACTTACCACTTTCACAGAAACTCACTTGTGCATTTTTAACAGTAATCGCAACAATGCATCTCCTGATAATCTAATACCTGAAAAAATATATTCCTTTTTTTTTTTTATGAAAAAAATAAAATGAGATCGTCTTTGACTTCCAATTAAAATATTAAATAAAGAGTCTTTTTTGGCCTGTCATATTCTCTTTTCTGCTACTCGGTGAATTCGGTCACATTCTTCTCTGCTCCCACTCTCCTCCCCATCTGCCCTTGCTGCTTGTTTTGTCTTCTCTCTTGTGGATCTAGTAGGAGACTCTGCACTTTATCCAAAAACCAAAATTTTGGAGTTGGTCAGCTGGTCCCAATGCAATCAATCAAATTTTTTGGACAAAAAGACCGGGCAGGGGTGAGCCCGCGTGTCCGGACTGAACATTTGCGGCCGGATACACAATGGATTCCTGCAATAAGTGGAATTGCAGGATTGAAACCAGCTTGAAAAGGCTTGCCTTTGAGGCCACATTATTGGGTTTTACTGCTGGAGACCAAAGACTACCGAAAGTCTGATAGCCTGAATCAAAAACAAATCATTTATCAGCATTGGTCTCCCTTTTGTTTTCTGAACCAGATCTACCAAGATCATCACACATCATCTGACTGTTTCAGAGGGAAAGCAAAGGGTTTATTTTTCAACGCCTCCACTGGCCCTCCGTTTCCTTCCCTCCCCCCAAGCTACAAGGGAGCATGTGGAGCGCCTACAGAGACTGGCAATCTTTTCTTTTCTCCTTCCTGGAAACTTTCCTTTCTCCACCCTAAACCCCCAGCCGGCCACCTATATAACGTGAGTTGTCCTCATGGTGAAAACATGACTTGTCGCATATGTGAGGAAAATGACAAATAGTAACTCACACACTGTAAAGAATATGAAGTTGACTTTACTTCAAAAAAATAAATAAAAGCAACTTGTTGCCTTGAAAAAAATAGTTTATATTGACTTGCATGAATTAGATTTGAATAACTTAAAAGTTAAGGTCATTAGGAGCTCATAATTCTGCTCAATCTTTACCAGCTTCAGAGAGAGATGACTTCACAAAAATGAAAAAAAAAAAAAGAGGGAATTGAAATTGTAACTACACATGAGCGGACATTTGTCACAGATCAAAGATAACAAACTTATCTCTTGGTACTCTATTTATGTGATTAGTGAACAGCATTAAGTATTTACTTTCAGGCAAATTGCCCAGCCCACTTTGTGTCATTGAGGACTGCCAAAAAAGGCACTCATGCATTCTTGAAATGGAAACAGATGCAATGCGGTTCCCTTGCTTGTAATTACAGTTATACAATATCCAAATGTGATCCACCATTACCAGATCCTGAAAAACTTCAATTGTGAACGAAAATGGTAAATACATTGGAAATGGATGTGTTATTATACTCCAACTTGAGAACTATTTACTTGGTTGTTTCCGTGTCTGTGTATTCCTGTTAGGTAAACACTGATTTTGTGGAGCCGCAAGCAGACGTCAAGAAGAGCCAGCAAGTTATTGTATTCATGTTCAGCAGATGACATTTGCTCTTGTTTAGAAGGAACAATCGGCAACCAACGTGCTACAGATTCCTGCTTTTGCTTTTTAGAAACTGAAAACCCTGTTGTCATTTTTTTTTTTTTTAATTACTGCACTTTCCAAAACTTGAGTTTGTTGGTAGTTTGTATTCGTTTTGTGTTTGCCATTTTTATACACAGTTTGGTTACCGTGACCTTCAACCTTTGGCTAAGTTTGTGTATTGTACATTACCTCTCCATTAATCTGATTGATTAATTCATTGATTAGTGAAACGCCATTAAAGTTAGAGAATTTGCAACCAAGGAGAAAGTAAAGTGGCAAAAAGTAGATCACGTAAAAGACATTAGCGTCGCCTGAGTGAAGCCTCACTCTATAATTCATTATCTGCGAGCAATAAATACAAAACTTTGAAAAGATGTGTTGTCAGTTTTTAAAGCTGCCACAATAAATCCATTAATTCCACAAACGTCTCATATACATCATGATTCATGACGTTCCATTAAACACTGACCTGGTGACTAACATATCATCCATCCGATGTAAATTTCACACTTTTCCATCACACAAAGATGTGGCCTTACCCAGCCTGAATAGATCCATTCAATCCTTTGTCATACTGTCAACGTTAGGCACAACATTACTAATGAAACCTTCTTAGTAAGTAACTCATTATCAGTTCTCCGCCTCCACATAATTTGTGACAGTATATCATATATTCATGAAAAGGTATTCATTTGTGCAAATCTTCTGGATATAGATGCAAACAAAGACAGAGCAGAAGATAAATGAATCATGTCGAATCTGGGCTAAATCAATGCACAAATAGGCAAAAACAAACAGAAATTTTCTTTAGATTGCAATTGTCGACATTTTGACTCAAAATGTCACTTAAGATCAACGCAATACTTTTTTAAACCTTTGTTTCTAAATGAGTTCTTAAAGAACAACAGTGTAAGAACTGCATGTTTTTTTTTTAACTTGGTAGGTATCTGTAAAGCAGTGGTTCTCAAAGGTTTTTTGCTAAGTATCCCAATTGTCCGACTAGAACATTTTGCTCAGAATTCTGTGGAAAAAGTAACTCTAGAGCGTAATGATGGAGTGAATGAGTGTTAACACATTTTATGAACAAGTGGAATGAAACAGTATTTAGTGCCTCAATAGATTTATTAGGGGCCCAAGCCCGCAGGGCCAGGGGTTCCTAGGACCAGCGGTGCATGCATTTTTGGTGTCATTTTGTGTAATTAGTTGTTTGTTCTTTTTATTATTCAATTGATTTTTCTCTTAATTTATGTGGTTTTGTGAGTTGCTGTTAATATTTAGTATTGTCAGTTTTAACTAAAAATGAACCCCCATATTTTTAATGCTTTTATTTGTTAATTTTTCTCTTTTTTTCAAGTACCTCATGTAGAGCCATTACATTAAGGGGGGGGAATGATTAAACGACTTGTCGCAATTTTTTGGGTGCCGATTTTAATAATCTCTTCTGCTTCCCAATATCAATTTTTTTATTTATATTTTATTGAATTTTTCACATTTTTGTGGGCGAGTGAGTGCAAATATGAGGAAGAAATGCAGCAGCTGAGATTTCCCTTTAGCAAACAAACCAACGATCGTGATTAAACCCGCACCTGTACGATCTAAATCAAAAGTATGGACATGATTCCATGGCGTAACGGATTTAGACATGGCCACAGCTATATTATACTCTGCCTCGGGCAAGTAGCGCATTGTGTAACACAACAAACATTACTGCTCATCTTGTCCGTCACCATCCAGACATAAAGCGAGAGCAACATAAGACACCCGGCAGCAGACCAACGGACCCTGGATGGGATATTAAATAAACTTATCCAGGTAATGAAGCCAGTCAGGGTGGCTCCGTGCGTCATGTCAGAAGAGACAAATCCAACCTTGTCCATCATAGCACCGCTACACGGCTTCACCAAGCTACACATGCACGCCAACAAATTGACCATCAGCATTTCTATTAAGTTCAAATTCACTAGTTTTAGACAGGACAAAATGTGTTACATTTAATTATATTTTATCCTTGTTGTCCACTCCTTTTCTTGGAAGGATGATGGTTGCTGCATCGCGGAGGAAATCAGCTGTGAGCCATGGTGCGTGGGTCAGCTGCAGCTTGTGAAATGGAAAAAGATATTTTAACTGTGGCACGGACAGAAAAATGAGGCCGATCTTCACACTGCAATACATTGTGACTTCTCTTGTGGACCAGCTAAACTACCAGTTTGTTGACCAGCTCCTGTTCCAGCACAAAAAACCTTGACACTCCAAAGCACTGGCTTGATGAACATTAAAAGTTTCAATTGACTAACTTTAAAAAGTTATGAACAAATGTGTTTTTTGTACATGTTGTGTACCTGTTTTATTATATTTTTATTTTTTTAAATTTATTTCAGTATAAATAATAATAAATCACTGAATAAATAATGATAAATCAGTGAATGGCTGAATTTGATGTGCATTTTCTTGGAACTGTGACATATTTTTAGAAGTTTAGGATTCAACTTTTGTGTTTGGATAAGGGAAAAAATTGTGATAATCGTCACTGTAGAATCGCAATAAAATCAGAATCACAATTTATATCGCATCGGCACCAAATAATCAGTTAAAATCAAATCAGGACAAAAAGGTATCGTCCCAGGCCTACATTGTGTACCCCAATTTGAGAAACACTGCTTACTTGGTGATCATTTCCTGGTCTTCCTTTGTCTACATAAGGTGTGGGGGTTTTAAATAGTCCTAAACAAGGTGACCTAGAGGTTCTAAATTAAGCTAGTGTTGAATAAGGGAAAAAGTTTTGCTTTCAATCCAATGTTTAAACTTTTCACATCAACCCTACAACATACGTTTGGATGTAGATGCTTTGGCTGACCAGCTTTGCTCCACTTGAACAGTTCAGCTGTGTTTGTTGCCACCTGTTTTGTACCTACCTGATCTGAACCCTTACGTGGCCTTTGATCCTAAGCTTCCCTCTGGCTTTGTTTGCCAGCCAGGCTCTAAAACTCCCTTTAAACTGCCGTGTTTATATTCATCACTAAACTACCGTGCTACTGCTCCTCTCTTGGTCTGCAGGCTGGTCGTCCTGACTGCTCGCCAGACGTCCCGCTGAGAAAGCAAATACAGTTTTATTTTGAAAATGGAATGGAACTGTAGCTTCTGGCAAGTCTCTCCCAAACAGGAGCGACACCTTGCATTTGTTAAGAGTTATATTCTGCAATGGATGAATGAATATGTTGTGCTTCATCAAGTATTATACTACAAGCATGGGAGAGTGCCTATATGAGTGGCGAAAAATATTAACTGTATGTTAGTCACAAGGTTTCTCTTTAAAAACAGTGTGGGATGATTTATAAATGCAATAACTAACAATACTATGATAATTAACTATCTGATTTAGTATAATTTGTCTTTTTGTTCTCAAATGGAAACAATGCATTGTGAATTTTGGCCCTTTTCAATTAGAACAGGGTTGGACCAACTCAGTAATAATGTAAGACGCAATCGCTCATCAGACAACATTGATACATAGGATTAACGAACGTATTAAGTCCAAAGTCTTTTTTATCTGTATCAATCAATGATTTGGGTTTATCCATTGATCCTAGAACTGAAACGTCTTGTTTATTTTTGTTAGTTTTAAGGCATGTGTGCAGACAACTGAACTGATGGTTATCCATCGCATGCATACTATCCACTCTAACAAAGGGATGTTTCCACAACAAAAATAAAATGCTGAGTAAAAGATCTCAATGTAATAAATAGGATAACTTAAAGCGCTCCCCCTAAAGGTCCCTTTTGGTTATGTCACTGTCGTAAACACTCCTCACCCCCTGAGGCAGCAGCTCCTCCCTCCCGCTACAGTGAAAAGGACAGTGGGAGGCTTCTTAAACGTACCGGGGCAAAATTAATTCATTAGTTACCTCCCTAAATAAGCCTACATTCTGAGTGAACTCATCCTTTAGTAACTCCGTAAGTTGACCATTTCTAGCGTAAAAGCGGCGTTGTTTATGATAAGTGAAGTGATCAGCCAGCTGTCTCCCCTCAGACACACACACACAATTGTTCCCTGGTAATGACGTCACTTGAGCGATGGTGTAATGGAGTGACCAAAAAGCACCACTATGTTCATGCGGCTCATCACGGGCGATTGAAGCGAATGCAGTCGCTACAGTCGCATTCGGTGTGAACGCACCTTTAGTGTGTATTGGGCTGCCGTAAAGCAGTACATGTCGCGAGAACGAGAACAGAGCTGCGAGATTGCCATGAGTCGGAGGCAGGGAAAGTTGCAAGTGCAGTTTTCTGGCCAGAGTCAGCAGAGAGATGAAAGACCCCTAAACCGCCCCATGAACACTTGCATTACCCTCAGAGGGACTACGAAGAGGATTTATGAAGGTGAAAAAGTTACTTGAATCTACTTTAAAGATGATACCAGGAAAAAGAGGAAACAATGTTCAATAATTCACTCAGTCATTTTCTGTGTTTTTATACAGTATGTCTCCCTGCTCCCACACACCTGAATCTAATGAAGGCGTCATCATGCAGCTCTACAGAAAGCAAGCATGATAATGAACAACTAGTTACAATCAGGATAGAGGCATGAAAAAGGCATGAAAAATGGAAAAAAAAAAATTTTTCTCATTAATAAAAAGCTTTATTACTGTTTTAAAATGTGTGATTGCAATTTTTACGAGATTTAAAGAAGAAGAATTTTCTTTTTTTTTTCCTGAATGCCCATTAAGTAATACAAACAGAATTTTGTCACATGGGACAAAATCCAATTAGAACTCATGTGATCACGTGTTTTATGTAATAATCACAGCAAATCTGTCTGTGTATTTACAAACATTAATAGCATCTAATGTAATAAATGGTCATTTAATCTCTAGAAATATTTAGTCGATTAAAATCTTAATCTCATTTAGTTGACTAAAGTTAGACAAAAACTGAAAAAGTCCATGACCAAAGTTTTAGTCAAAATTTGCTGTTTAAATTAACAGTGGATTCCACTGGTGAATTATTGTTTGTCAAATTTCTGTTGATGTGGTCCAACTAAGAAGGTTTTTTTTCTTTTCTTGCCTCGAAGTGAGTGTTGGGTTTTTCTGACAGGTGATCTAAGCAGATGATGTTGTGGTTTAAAGAAAGATGACAGATGAAACTCACATCATCGCTTCTGTGTATCTGACTCAGAAATCATTCAAACAGGTTTGGATATTTGCATCAATCGGTATAGCCCGCCGTGTGTAAAACAGTTGCATTTCAAAGAACGCTATTATAAAAAAATAACAATATGAATACATTATGAGGCTGAAAGCCATAAATCAAGCAGAAGCCAATGAAAGTGTCAAAACACGGAATTATTTCAAGGAAGGCTGCACGTTTGATCACAGCTTTGAATCTTCCATGAAAGCACATTTCCTTCTTCAAATGCTCCCTGCAGAGTTTGGTTTCACGGTGAGCAACAAGAAAGAACGACACGCGAAAGTTGGCGAGCAAGCTTTTGCTCCCCGTCATCTTCTCCACCACCACGCAGCCAAGACGGTCATATTGTCTGTAAACAAATCAAATGCTTGGCTTTTTGACAGATCTGCCTCTGTGGTGCTTGGATTCACACAGTCAGCGTGAGGGCGTTTCTTTTATCCCAGGTTACGTCATGCTGGAGACAAATGGGAGCATTGGTCATGTTGGATGTTAACAGTGTTATTAGTCTGTTATCTGCCAGCAACTAAAAAGCAGCATTGATTACTTTACACCTAGTTTATGAACAAAATGCAGTCCATCTTCACTTCCCTAAAGTTATTCAGTGACCTGGTGGAATGAGACAGAGCTTTACTTGCAACATTTATAGAGGGAGAATTTATCCATGGAGTAGTTCAGTTTATTATAATGTATCTATGAATAATAACAGCACAAACCATCCGTTGAGAAATTCAATACTTGTTTTTAGAAGCAACATTCTTTACAAGTGGTTTTTGTTACAACTAGGGTTCTATACAGATTAGGGCCAAATTTGATGAAGAAATTAATTTTAGCCAAATCAGGAATAAAGTCCAAATGTCAAGAAAAAAGTTAGAATTTCGAAAATAAACTCAAACTACAATATTGTGATAAAAGTTGAACGTTAAAGTCAAATCTACGGAAGCGAACTAGGACCAATTCATCATAAAACAACAGTCTCCATCAAAATTGGCCCTAATCTGTTTCCGTACTGCTCCTCAATAGCCACAGATGGACTGAATGCGGCCACCTATTCCAACCTTGTTTTTGACAATATCTTCTAAAGTGCTTAAAGAGATTACAACGGCGTGTTTGAGCTAAAAAAAAAAAAAAAAAAAGAAAAAAAAAGAAAGAATCTCTTTTAACGCGACATCGCTAATTGATACATGACATTTTGTAGATGGCCACAATCTGCTGTTTGTTGTCATTAGTGGATTGGCCCCCAACTTTTACCACGATATTGTATTTCGAGGTAATTTTTGAAATTTTGACTTCAATCTCAACATTATATTTCAAATTTATTCTCAAAATTCTTTCTTAAATCTTGACATTTCAACTTTATTCTTAATTTGCCCAAAATTTTTTTCTCCATCAAAATTGACCCGAATCCACTTCCGTAGTTCTAGAACCCATGATTATCCATGAGCCAAATATTGGAGGTTAACATATTCTTTTCAAATATTAAAATACATTAAAAAGCCTTTCTGTCAGTTTGATAAAGACAATTTATTCTTGAATAAAAACTCAAAGATATAAGCTCAGGATAATCTTGCACTTAATTTCGGTTATGATCCAGCAAGCACGTGGCATGTCTATTTAAATTTACTTAAAACTGCTGGAGACATTTTTCTTTTATCAGTATGTAGGCTTCATAGATCAATAAAAGGAAATGTGCTCAGAAAAAAGAGTTGCGTCAAAGCAATGGCGGATGTTTATTTTAGGGTTTAGACTAGGGATGTCAAACTCATTTTAGTTCAGGGGCTAAATATGGACCAGTTCTATCTCAAGTGGGAAAAATAACAATTTTAACATCAATTGTGCAATAGTTTTTATTATCAGTCCCTGCCGGATCTTCACTTTAAACGTTCTTGATTTTGGAGGATTTTTGTGGAATTGTTTGTGAGAAATTTGTAGAAGAATTGAGAGTTCTTTCCACAATTTGCAATAAAAAATGACTGCGTTCATGTGATCTAAACAACGGAGAACGGCAAGCCCCTAAAAATATTGTAGAGTTTGATGAAATTGGTGAATTTGAGATATCTACAACTGGATTATTTGGTAATTGACACAATAATTCATGTTTTCACTGTCATTTTTACCATCTCCTGCGGGCCAAATTGGATGCTCCAAAGGGCCACATTTGGCCCCCGGGTGTTGAGTTTGACACTTGAGGTTTAGACGGAAACTTTCTATGCCAAACAAAGAGGACAATCATTCACTTGACACCATTTTTGTTCTGGTTTGTCCAGGGTATTCCCCGAGATATCACCTAATCCTTGAAACGTTCAGTTTGGATCTATGAGTCATACACAAGGACTTTAAATGATCAAAAAAATATGATCATCTGCAGCAGCTTTCATTGAGCAACTAACATCTATTGCAATGGAAACATTTGTGTTAGCTGAGGTTTGTTGGTTGTATTCTATTTTGCTTTAGCATTATATTTCCCATTATTAATTCCCTTTGTGTTGAGGAGCAATTTGGCTAAAATTAGAAAAGTTACCAAAACATTTTTTTCAATATAATGAATTAATCAATGCAAAATTGTGGTTCCTGAAAAGATTTTGAAAACTAATGTTACGGTGGAAAAAAGGAAGGTTACCTCGTTTTGGCTTGTAACGACACCCTTTGCGTTGGTGAGTGAAGAAGACCAGACCGAAGAGTTGGTGAATTAATAAAAAATGATTTTATTCTAAACTAAATAAAAAGAGTACAAAGATGGACAAAATTAGTGACCGCCCGGGCGGACATCCGATGATCGAGTGGCACACAGTTCTAACTCATCACGTATATTCCCCCTCAGTCCCCCCTCCCTCCTCCCCCCAGGAGATAAAGAGGACAGGGTGGAGGTGATAGGAGAGGGTGGAAAGAGACAGTTTCTTCTTTGGGTCAAAACAACCAGTTCTCTGGTATCTCCTGATTGTCGTGAGTGTTGGAGGTGTGTGCGTGTATTGGTGTTTGTGTGTATGAATGGATGTGTATTGGGTGTGTATGTGTGACTATGTGAGTGTGTGTAGGCATGTGACTGTGTGATGCCTCCGTGTCTGAGGGATAAGATGTGTTTTGGGAAGCTGACTCGAGAAGAGAGCAGAAAACATGAGACAGCAGAAATGAAAAGTCTCAACTTAAAGCCTTAAAAAGAATAAGGTCTATGAGTAAATATGTTAATAAACATTAACTAACAATTTTGGCCCTGACACTAAATAAGCAGCAGTGATTCGGCTGCATTTTAACTCCCTCCCCATCACGCTCCCTGCTCTCATGCCCACTGACATTTCACTTTACGATAATGACACCGGCTAACCACTCTCATTATCATGATAAATGTTCAGCCTCCATTTCTTAAAAACAACTGATGTCTTTTTCAATGAGTCTTTTTATTGTTTTGTTTATTAATAGAACTTTATTACACACTATCGGGGCCATTTATTCAGCCAAGGCTGGTACTTTAACTTAAGACCTTCCAGAGCCAGTGTCCGATACGCCACAATGTGATCATAAATTAGCCGTAACATTTGAACTTTACAACTAAGAAAAGTAAATAGAAACAGCCTTTTATTACACCTGAACCACCCATCCTTTTCGAAGTCATCAGTGCAAGTCGAATAATGAACAGAGCAGTGGATTCTTATATAATTTGTTGATTGTCAACCCTGACAAGAGCATATGGTAGAAATACCCGAAAAGCTCAGCAGTTTGTCAGAAAGATGTTTCTATCTGACCTCACACACAGAAAAACTTACAAAAACACCAAAAAAAAAAAAAAACCTAAATATTGTTTTGTTTTTTTGTTAAGATTACCTCAAAAGTGGTTAACGGATATGACAAAATTTGAACGAAAGATAGACCTTACACCAGGCAAGATTCAGTTATGTTTTGGAGGGAATTTGGGGTCAATATAACGATTCTAGATCAGTTTCAAATATTAAAAATCCCTATCTCTCATCATTAGCAAAAATAATTGACCCACCAATATGAAATTTCACTAATTTATGTCAGGTTGGTTCCTCAGTTAACCCACTGAGTTTCATTCAGAACGTATCTGGGTTGTGCATTTCATTGCGGTTTT